>NC_092382.1:10509531-10794531 GCF_030028105.1 Mobula birostris
TGGGGACAGGAGGGGCTCATCTGTGGAAATGTCTGAGCCCACGGTGGTGGCGATTCACCACATTGGGGGGCAAACACCGGCAGACTGTTGCCCTGCAAGCGGGGCCAATGGTCCGGGCAAAGTGACAATTATTTGTGTTTTGTTGAGACTGTACCGGGAATATGGTGTAAAATCCCGCTCCCCACACTAACACGGGTCACACAGACCAAAGAACAAACTGCCGGAGGAACTCAGTGGGTCGGGCAGCATCTGTGGAGGGAAATGGACCGTCAACATTTCGGGCCGAGACCCTCCCTCTGGACTGAGAGTGGACGGGAAATAGTCCGAGAAAAGAGGTGAGGGGTGGGGATGGGGCAAGAGCTGGGGAGTGAGAGGTGGATCCAGGTGAGGGGGAGGTGGGAAGGTGGAAATAGTGACGGGGGTGGGAGGTGAGTGGTTGGGGCAACACGGGGCTGCAGAAGATGGAAATTAATTCCATGGAGGATTAACAAAGAGGTTAGAGAGTATTTGTTATGGAGAGTGCAATGAAGATTCACCAGACTGATCCCTGGAGTGGTGGGGTCATCATATGAAGAAAGATCAAATGTGATAACCCTTTCATTTAGAGAATCGAGGACTGAGAGGTGAACACATTGAAATGCACAACATCATTACCCGCTGAACCAGGGATCCCAGTCTCTGAAAAAGGGGGTGGACTGTCCAGGACTGAGATGAGGGGAAATGTCTCCACTCCGAGGGTCGTGAATGTCTGTAAATCCCCACCACAGAGGGTGGTGAAGACTCAGTGATCGTCCTCACATATAACAGAGGCTGGCAGATGTGTGGAGACCGAAGGTATCGAGGAAATGAGGATCGGGCAGAAACATGTGGCTGAGATGGGAGAGCAGCCGTCATCTTGTTGGTGGTTAGAGGGGCTGAATGGCCACCTCCTGCTGTTTCTCACTTGATGTTTCCTGTCCAGTGAGGCTGGAGGAATGTGAATAGTAATTAGTGTTTATACACATGGAGGGGTTTAAATGAAACCTGCACATTTCCTGTTTGGGTCTGAATTGAGTGATTAGATCAGACCGGACGCAGCTTTGTCATTGTGCCGACTCCAGATACAAAGCCAATGAAACGCAGTTGGCATCTGGACTGGGGGGGGGGGGGGGGGGTCGGGACCGTCACGTGACGGCTCTGCCCATTTACCTGGCCGGAAACACGTCACCTGCCAATCAAGGTTTGACCCCGCCTGGCCCATCAATGCACACCTCACCATTGGCCTCGTTAATTAGCCTTGTACTTGGCCTCGGGTAATTGGCCTTTGTAATCAGTTTAACCCTGCTGGCACCGAGCCATTGGCTTCCCTGTGAATCACCTGGGCTGGACCTTCCAGACCTATAAAGCAGCCCACGTGTGCATGACCCTCTCTCTTTTGTGCGACCTCCGAGGGACCACCATGCTGTCCGTGAGTTGTGCTTTGAATAGGGTTGGGAGTGTGGATATTGTCCCTAAGCAGAAGAGCCGCGCCTGCACAAAGTCAAGGGTGGTTGTATACTTTGTCCCCACGCGATTTAATGTGATTTATTGCTGATCCGACTACTGTAAGTTGTGCGCGTGTTGCTTCTGTTGCCATTTTCCCCCGTTTGCCTTCTGTAAATAAAATCCTTCACTACCCAGACTGAGCCCAGAGCCCTTGACTTTGAGACCTGCAGAATCTGTTTCCTCACTGGCGCTGCGTGGGGAAAGTGTTCTGGAACAGGGGCAAAATGGCCAGTACAGGCACCGATCGTAGGATTCCCGGCTGGACCGACGAGAGAGGGATTTGAGGCCTGGCGGACCACGGTAAACCGGTGGACTGGTCCGAGCAGTTGGACCCACGTTGCGAGCACCTGGCCGCGGGGCTGCTCCGGCTGTGGGATGAGGGGGGCCCCAACATGAGCCTCTCTGATCAAGAGGCGAGCGCCCCGGGGAGCCTGTCTGATCAACAACGCCCCACGGGCGCCGCAGCCGAAGATCCGGGTAGGCTCTACCCTGTGGGATCGGGTGGTGACCGCTGTGAGGGTCCGATACCCCACCCTCCTGGAGTGGGATCTACACCGGCGCCCGCAATGGGGTACGGTCAGTCAGGGCACCCGGGTTGTTAGAGAGTGGGCGCTGGTCAACGGCATCTACCAGGGAGCCTGCGACCGTAATTTTTTATAAAACACCCGGGTGACCGGTACCCTCACAGGATACCTGGTCAGCACCGCGCACCCCGATATAGTCAGTGATCCTGCCCCTCATGACACCAGCTAACGGGAGGACCGTGCGGGATGGTATCACCCTCCTTGAATAGATGCAGTGGGGGCAGAGGCAAGGGCTGGAGACAAGCCCTCCCCGTTTTACGCGCAGGCAGCTGTACATGGACATGGATCCCCAACCCTGACCTCTGCACCCTGTGGAAGGAGCTTTGTGGCGGTGGGGTGGTGGGCAACTGGGCAATTGCACTCATTCTCGTTATTTATCATCGCTGTGTGTATATTATGTTGTCTGCCAAATTTTTAAGAGCACGTCTGTCTTTCTTTAGTTCTGTATAGTCAGATATAGCGTTCACCTTATAAATAGAGTAAGATGTATCCCTTTCCTTTTCACTGCGGTAACGCCTGGCGAGTGGCGAGGCTGCCGAGGGGTGGACTGTGCTGACTGTCACGTGACAGCACTGCCCACGCCTGGTCAGAAGACACGCCCCCTGCCAATCAAGGATTGACCCCTCCTCGCCCATCACTGCACACCTAACCACCGGCCTTGTAATCAGCTTAACCCTGCCGGCACCGAGCCGTTAGCGTTCCTGTGAATTACCTGGGCCGGGCACTTCAGCCTTCCTGCATGAAAAGGGCTGGACGCTCTCTTTGCCATTTCCGAGGGACCACTCTGCTTCATTCCAGGCTGAGAACCGTGGAACAGCGCTGGAGGAAATTGTTGGTAAGCTGTGCATTGAATAGGGTTGGTGATTGTCCCTGATAGCATTGAGCCGTGCCTGTACAGTGAAGGGGCTCGGGCATCGTATTGACTTTTCCCTTGGATGTGTGTGTGTGTACTTTATTCCCACGTTCGTTATTAATCGTCTGCGTGTGTTTTACTGCCGACCTGACTTTATCCACGACTGCTGTAAATTGTGTGCGTGCTGTTTCTGTTGCCATTTTCCCATGGTTGCCTTTGAGCTGCTGTGTCCCCTCATTAAAAACAAATGTAGCCTGCGAAAAGTACGAGGCAGAAACAGGAAGCATAGAGACAAGCGGATTCTATTTTTCATTTGTTGTCAGTTTCCCCGAGGGGAGGTGCACCGTTCCCGGAGGCACTGCAATACCGGGTCGATGCGCGGAGTGGACGGAGCAAGCCCCCATTCCATCTCCCTGTTCCAAAAATCAATTTAATATATGGTCCCCAGATAAGGGACGTATCAGATATTAAACTGATAAGAACAGATTTTTTTATTTCAAAATATACTTTATTCAAAAATAAATATATACAATAAACCATTCAATAACTTTTCATCCTTTACATACGTTTCCATTATACTCAGTAAAATACCCGTGTTTATAGCCACCCACGTGGCACTCCAGTAGTTCAGCTTAGCATCTCATTGTTGAGGGGTATCCTCCCCGCCCACCGACCCCTCCCACTCCCACGGGTGGAGAAACCTATACTGTGGTCCTTCCTACACTTGATCTTAGCCAAAAGGCCGAGAAGCGATACCACAAATGTCCGGACCCTTTCGGATCTTGCTAGTCTTCCCTCTATTAAGTTGGACCGACTGTCTACAGGACACCGATTTATCCTACCTCTCTTCAACTTTTGAAGTAGGTTTGGTGTAATTTCGCTCAGTCTTTGACATAAGTTGTATTTTTCTCCCTTGTCGCGAAATCTCTTTCGGAATACAGCTGATCATGTAAAATAGCGGATATTCCGCCAACCAAATGAGAGAGGCCGCCCTGGTTTGTATGCAAACTCCTCCTCTCAGCTGTTCTGCCCGTCCTCTAGCGTCTGATGTCATTGCAAGCGTGATGACGTTTACGGAAGGCGTTGCAGCGAGAGAAGCGAAGTTGCGGCCGGGTCGTTTGGCGAGCCTGGCGGGGCAGGTGATTGGGGAGGGGTCCTCCGGAAACGGGAGGAGGGTGGCTAGGAACATCGGGTGGAAGCGATGGCTGGGGATTGCGAAGAAGGAGAGGGTTGTAAATGGGGTAAGTGAGGTCGTTTGATGGGGGACGATGGGTAGTTGAGTTGGTCGGGGAGAGGGACGGGATAGAGTCGGATGAAAGGGAGGGGGTAGGGTTGCAACTCGGACAATATTTAAGTGTGAGCTGGCATGTGGCAAATAACGGCATTGCAGTCAATGGATTATTTCCACAGAAAATAATCTAACCGTCCGGCTGGACTTCATTGGTAAAGAAAGCTTGTTGACCAGAACTGGTTCCATTAAGAAATCGGCGATAATCGGGAGAATGTGGGTATACTACTTTCCTGACATCCGAAGGCCTTTCTGCCGTATCCCACCAGCCAAATACCGGAATTAATTATGAACATTCCGTATTTGCCTAAGTTTGTCCAGCTCCATCCAGCATTTAACAACATTCTCCAACCTATGGCTTGTATCACTTACTACGTCTCCAAGGAGGAAAAAAAAAGGTGGAAATCTGGGGAAAAGAGGCATAAAATGCTGAAAAGGATTTGGTGGTAATGCAGCATTCTGTAGAGAAAGAAGCAGTTAATGATTCAGATGTGATTCTTAATCATGGCAGTGATCTTTCATCAGTTCTAAGAGCCATTAACCTGACACATTTGCTCTATTTCTCTGCAAAATGCTGACTGAAGTGGCAAGTATTCCCAGCACCTATTTTATTTCAAAAGATTGCCATTCTGTCGTTATATTATTCTCCCAGTTCCTTTCGTCCATCCCTGGGGAGCAATTTTTTTTTTGCAGGACCAGCCACAGATTAGCGTTTCAATAACCCTATGCAGTGAACCCTATTCGTTCAACACTATTGTTGTGATAGAAGAATACTAAGTTGTAGATTACAGAATGTTAAATAACCAGCACTGTAACATTCTGACTTCTTTGCCTTTCTCCCGCTGTGGTTTGGGAACTTTAAAGCTTGGCTGTTTGCAAGGCTGAAGTTTCTCAAATTTATTTTAATCATTTTCTTTTAAATGGTAGTGTAGCTGTGATTGAACAGGGAGATTGCTCTTCAGTGCCAGTGCACATCTCCTGGGCAGAATGTACTAGCCACAGGTCTTTATGATGCATGTTCTACGGGTCTATGGTGGCCAGTGCTATCATGTTTGCTGTTGTGTTCTGAGGCAGCAGGCTGAGGGTAGCAGACACCGACAGAATCAACAACCCCAGCATCTGCAGATTATTTTGTGTGAACAGAATCAACAAACTCATTCGTAAGGCCAGTGATGTTGTGGGGATGGAACTGGACTCTCTGACGGTGGTGTCTGAAGAGAGGATGCTGTCCAAGTTGCATGCTATCTTGGACAATGTCTCCCATCCACTACATGATGTACTGGTTGGGCACAGGAGTACATTCAGCCAGAGACTCATTCCACCGAGATGCAGTACAGAGCGTCATTCCTGCCTGTGGCCATCAAACTTTACAACTCCTCCCCTGGAGGGTCAGACACCCTGAACCAATAGGCTGGTCCTGGACTTATTTCCTCGCATAATTTACATATTACTATTTAACTATTTATGGTTTTATTATTATTTATGGTGCAACTGTAATGAAAACCAATTTCCCCCAGGATCAATAAAGTATGACTATGATTTTGGGTTACAGAGTTACCCTGGGACCAGCCTGCTGTGAGTTGCCAAGAGTACTGCGATTGGGATGCAAAGAAACTACCTGACACCATGGAAGAAGATTGAACCTTTCTCATTGAGTAAGGAAATGATTTGTAATCTGCCCTTTGGCTAGTGCCGCATTGAGTATAGTGAAGTAATTTGGTGTTGTTTTAAAATTTTGGGCTGTTTTTGGAGCGTTCAAAGGTAGACAGGTAAAACTTTCTCCACCACATTGATGACGTCATTGATGCTGTTTCCAGCTCCTGTGTGGAGCTCGTCAGACTTAGTCTGGAGTGAGCCCTGACGAAGGGTCTCGGTCTGAAACGTCGACTGTACCTCTTCCTAGAGATGCTGCCTGGCCTGCTGCGTTCACCAGCAACTTTTATGTGTGTTGCTTAAAATTCCAGCATCTGCAGATTTCCTCATGTTGTCGTCAGATTTGTCAACTTTCCCACCAACATACACCCCCTCTCTCAAATTTGCTTGGTCCATTTTTATGATCTCACTCCCCTTTCCTGATCTGTCTCTCTCTGTCTCCAGAAACGGATTACCTTCTGGCCTCTTTAACAAACCTACTGACTCCCACAGTTACCTTGTCCACAACAGTTACTTTCTGACATTAAATGGACCTATGGAAACTCTGCTCACACTGTCACTTTCAAGGATACTATTCCCTTCTCTCAGTTTCTTTGTCTCTGCTGCATCTGATTTTATGAGGAGGTTTTTCATGCTAGGACATCCAAGAAATCTTTTTTCAATCAATAAAGGGGTTTCCTGCCCACTGCAATCAATACAGAACTCACCCGTAACTCCTCCATTTCCTGCACGTCTGCCCTCTCCCCATGTCCCCTCCACGACATAATAACGATAGGATTACCTTTTCTGCATCTGCCATTCACTGAAGCTCTGCATTCAACATATTCTCTGCAATTTCCACTATCTCCACCAGGATCTCACCACCAGGCACATCTTCCTCTCCACGTCCGTCTCCATTTATCACAGGGATCACTCCCGCTGTGACTCTCGTCTGCCAAACACCCTGCAACCACAATAAGTGTTACATCTATCCCTACACCTCTTTCATAATCACACTTCCTCCCAGTGTAGCCTCCTCTACATCAGTGAGACCCAACTCAGTTTGGAGATCACTAACTGATGCACAAACACGAGGAATTCTGCAGATGCTGGAAATTCAAGCAACACACATCAAAGTTGCTGGTGAACGCAGCAGGCCAGGCAGCATCTCCAGGAAGAGGTACAGTCGACGTTTCAGGCCGAGACCCCTCGTCAGGACTAACTGAAGGAAGGGTCTCGGCCTGAAACGTCGACTGTACCTCTCCCTAGAGATGCTGCCTGGCCGACTAATTGATACATCTTCACTCTTTCTGCTACAAGTAGGACTAGAGGAGGAGTACACAGGTTGGAAAACCTTGAAAACCTTTGATTCCCCAGTTCTCTGGTGGGAAGCCACCAAGGAGAACATCAAGAAGTTCTTCATACGCAAGGGTATCCAGAAAGCAAGCCAGGAGCAGAGGGAACTGGTCGAGGCAGGTTTGAGGTTGTCATTTAAAGTTAAATTGGACAGGAAAGGAATGGAAGGTTATGGGCTGAGTGCAGGTCGGTGGGACTAGGTGAGAGTAAGAGTTCAGCATGGACTAGAAGGGCCAAGATGGCCTCTTTCCGTGCTGTAATTGTTATATGGTTATATGGAACTGCGTAAACTCCAGACAGAGTTGCAGTAACTCCTCCTTCTGCAGTCGAAGGGGGTGGATGTCGGGGAGGAACTGCGAGAGGTGAAGAGCCCGAAAGCCCAGCACCTTGCCGCTGAATCCTCCAAGATCATCTACCGATCAAGGGTCCAAACCGTGGAGCAGGACGAGACGTGCTCAGGCTTCTTCTTCCAGAAGGTGCACAAGGGGAGCTCTGTGATCCTCAACCTTAAGGAAGAGGACGGCTCAGTCGTGTCCTCGTAGAATGACATACTGAGGATCTGCAGGTCCTTCTATGCCGGTCTGTACGATGAAAAGGCCACAGAATCCACAGCCTCCCGCAACTTCCTGTCATCTATCACGCAGGTCTTAGGCGACGGCAAGCGGGAGAGTCTGGATCAGCCACTGACTCTGGTCGAGTTGACAGGCTCCATCCATTCCTTTGGGTCGGGTAAGACTCCCGGAGGCGACGGCTTACCGGCTAAGTTGTACTCGGCTCTGTGGAACTGGATGGGCCCAGACCTGCTGGAAGTGTACAACGCTATGCTTCTGGCCGGCAGTATGTCAGAGTCCATGAGGAAGGGCACGATCACCCTCATCTGCAAGCAGAAGGGGGAAAGGGAGGACATCAGGAATTGGAGACCCATCTCTCCTGAATGTGGACTACAAGATCCTGTTGAAGGCCATTGCCAACAGGGTCGAGTCTGCTCTGGGACAGGTGATCCACCCGGACCAAACCTGTGCTGTACCGGGCAGGAAGATCTCAGACAGCCTCACGCTGCTGAGGGACACCATCGCCGATGTGCAGGACAGGGGTGAACGCCTGCCTGGTCAGCTTGGACCAGGAGAAAGTCTTCGACAGGATATCGCACACGTACATGGCGGATGTGCTCTCCAAAATTGGTTTTGGGGAGGGAATCCGGAATCAGATCAGACTGCTCGACACAGACATCTGTAGTGCAGTCCAGGTCAATGGGTGGGAAACCTCTCTCCCCTGTCTTGTTTGCTGCATTGAACCCTTTGCCGAAGCCATCAGGAGGGATGAGGGCATAAGAGGGGTGATGCTGCCAGGCAGTGGAGGGACCCAAGTGAAAACCTCCCTGTACATGGACGACGTCACCCTCTTCTGCTCTGATCCGAGGTCAGTTTGCAGGTTGATTGGCATCTGCGAACAGTTTGAGCTAGTGTCGGAGGCCAGGGTCAACCGCACGAAGAGCGAAGCTATGCTATTCGGCAACTGGCCGGACCGATCCAACGTCCCCTTCGCCATCAGGTCTGACCACGTGAAGGTGTTGGCGATCTGGTTTGGAGGGGCTGAGGCGTGCAACAAGAACTGGCAGGAGCGGACTGCCAAGGTGAAACAGAGACTGGGACTGTGGGGAGGGCGCTCCCTGTCGATAACGGGCAAGAACCTGGTCATCAGGTGTGAGGTGCTCTCAGGGCTGCTGTACTTGGCGCAGGTGTGGCCCGTCCCCAGCTCCTGCAGCTCGGAAATCACCCGAGCTGTCTTCAGATTCGTCTGGGGATCCAAGGTGGAGCGGGTGAGACAGACCGTTATGCACAAGTCCCTGGATAATGGGGGCAAGAATGTCCCCAATGTCGCCCTCATCCTGATGGCCAGCTTCGTGTGTGGCTGCATCAGGTTGTGTGTAGAACCCAGGTATGTGGGCACCAAGTACCACTCTGTGCCCAGGTTCTACCTGTCACCCGGGCTAGGAAGGATGGGTCTGGCCCCACTCCCGCGCAACGCCCCCGTCAGCTGGTCGTTGCCGGCATACCTGTCCTTCATAGAAAAGTTCTTCCAGGAGAACGCCTTTGACCACAGGGTCATCAGGCAGTGGTCGGCACGTAATGTCCTGCAGGCACTGCAGGAGAAGGACGAGATGGACACAGTGGGGTGGTTCCTTGAGCAGACCGTCCAGTTCATCTGGCAAAATGCCTCATCGCCAGACCTCACCAACAGTCACCAGGACCTTGCCTGGCTGGCGATGAGAGGGGCCCTCCCAGTCAGATCCCTCCTGTACGCCTGGAACATCGTCTCCGCTCCCCACTGCTCACGGGAGGACTGCAGTGAGGAGTCGTCTGTGACCCACCTCTTCGCACACTGTCAGTTCGCAGAGAGGGTGTGGAGGATGACGGAAGGGACGGTGTCACGTTTCAACCCCAGCAGCTGCGTAACCGAGGACTCTCTGATCTACGGGCTGTTCCCGGGGACGCACACGGAGACCAACATCCGGTGCTGCTGTCAGATCATCAACTCGGTGAAGGACGCTCTTCGGTCGGCCCGAAAATTGATGATTTACCAGCACATGGAGATGTCCGTGGGAGAATGTGCTGCCGACTGGCACATTCTCAGCTGCAGGAGTACTTTATTGTTGCCAAACAATTGATACTAGAGCGTACAATCATCACAGCGATATTTGATTCTGCTCTTCGTGCTCCCTGGAGTACAAATCGATAGTAAATATTAAAAATTTAAATTATAAATCACGTGCTGAGGGATGCACTCAAACTTGGTGCAGCCACCGCAAAAGCCGGCTGGAGAAGGACCACAGTTTTCGGTTTGTCACCCGCGCGCGGGAGTGCGAGGAGTCGGGTGGCGAAGAGTATTCCTCTCCTCAGTGGTGTGGATAGATGAATCAACATCGTGCTACAGGAGTGGCTGGAAATGTGGAAAGGTATAGACTGTAATGGAACATCAGTAAAGGAATGAGAGTCAATGAATGATTTATTGTAAACATCTTTATTTATTCTATAAGGACTTAGGGTCAACAAATGTTTTTTTGCAAATAATTTTATTTTGTAATATTTCTGAATAAAGTATATTTTTCAAAAAAATCAGTTCTTATCAGTTTAAAATCTGATGCGTCCCTTATCTGGGACCATATATTACATTGATTTTTGGAACAGGAAGATGGAATAGGGGCTTCCTTCGTCCACTCCGTGCATCGACCCAGTATTGCAGTACCCCTCGGAATGCTGCACCTCCCCTTGGGGAGATTAAACAACAAATAAAGAGTAGAATGCAGTTATCCGTACGCATTAACCTTCTTAGGCTTTTTCCCTATTCCTTCGTTGTACTTTTACAGGTAGTGTTAATGGTAAGACTCCTGGCAGTGTGGAGCATCAGAGGGTTCTTGAGGTCCGAGTCCATAGGATGCTCAAAGCAGCTGTGCAGGTTGACTCCGTGGTTAAGAAGGTGTACGGTATATTGGCCTTCATCAATCGTGGCATTGAATTTAGGAGCCGAGAGGTAATGTTGCAGCTATATAGACACTGGTCAGACCCCACTTGGAGTACTGGCTCAGATCTGGTCGCTTCACTACAGGAAGGATATGGAAACCATGGGGAGGGTGCAGAGGAGATTTACAAGGATATTGCCTGGATTGGGGAGCATGCCTTATGAGAATAGGTTGAGTGAACTTGGCCTTTTCTCCTTGGAGCAACAGAGGATGAGAGGTGGCCTGATAGAGGTGTATAAGATTATGAGATGCTTTGATTGTGGGGGTGTGAGCTGGGTCTGTGCGGAGGAAGCTTGACTCTGTCTGGCCCCGGGTTTGTGTGCCAGGTCTGTAAAGAGGGAGCTTCAGCCCGTGTTGATTGCTTCTGTTCCCTTCTGTTTGCGACCTTGGTGGACGTGGGTCCGATATTATACAGTATATGAGCTTCCAATCTCCTTTATTGTTTTTGACTGTGAGAGCAAGAAAGCACGCAGGAAGGTGGGGATCAGGATAGTGCGAGTATCTGGCGTGAGAGGATGCGGTGGTCAGCCGGGATGGGGAGTGAACAGATCCTGGGGACCAGACACTATCAGACTGACATCCCTCAGCCTGGAGCTGAGATGCTGCCGTACCAGTGTGAGGAGCTCACACCATTATTGCAGTTCACCGGGTGCGGTGGGCAGCAGTAACCCCAGGGTACTGTTTCTCCTCTAGTGAGACTCGAGTCTGACACCAAGACAGGAAATTACAGTGGTTTATTGATTTCATCATGACAAATGTAAATTAAACAATGTGTGAGCTGCTCGTGTGCAGGGATAAATAAGCTGCTCCCGACTCACTCAGAATCACACACAATTAACTGACCGGTGACAACGGGTGACAGTTTGAATAATCAGTCCCGTTTCTCACCGTCACTCTGCATTGGGGAACCGATGATTATAAAATCACACTTCAGGGCCGTGTCCGAGATCGCTGCAGATCCAGGGTCACTGCTGAGGTATTTGTCAATTTAACATCATTATATCAGCCAGACCTGCCGAATGCACCGTCCTCAGCAAAGAGAGCAAAAGGATTCTCTCCCGGGATAATCCCGCCCCGGGACACCAGTGTACCAGACTGAGCCCCGGCCCCCGGGCTCTTCCTGTCTAATTCCCCGGGGTCTCGTGGGGGAGTCTCAAACCCGCACATCCACTGGAAGCTGTGCCACTGGACAGGAGGCGGAAATACATCACTGTGGGAACGCTCCGAACGACAGACAGCTTCAGGCTGGAGCCAGTTCCGTTAGAACGGTTGGGAATTAAACCTGGCGTGCAGCCATTAAAGGGGAGGGCAGGGAATTGGCCAAAATGTCCCCCATCAAAAAAGGTAGTAGGGATAGTTTGGGTAATTATAGACCAGTGAGCCTTACGTCTGTGGTGGGAAAGCTGTTGGAAAAGATTCTTAGAGATAGGATCTATAGGCATTTAGAGAATCATGGTCTGATCAGGGACATTCAGCATGGCTTTGTGAAGGGCAGATCGTGTCTAACAAGCCTGATAGTTATTTGAGGAGGTGACCAGGCATATAGATGAGGGTAGTGCAGTGGATGTGATCTATATGGATTTTAGTAAGACATTTGACAAGGATCCACACGGTAGGCTTATTCAGAAAGTTAGAAGGCATGGGATCCAGGGAAGTTTGGCCAGGTGAATTCAGAATTGGTTTGCCTGCAGAAGGCAGAGGGTGGTGGTAGAGGGAGGGCATTCAGATTGGAGGATTGTGACTAGTGGTGTCCCACAAGGATCTGTTCTGGGACCTCTACTTTTTGTGATTTTTATTAATGACCTGGATGTGGGGGTAGAAGGGTGGGTTGGCAAGTTTGCAGACGACACAAAGGTTGGTGGTGTTGTAGATAGTGTAGAGGATTGTCAAAGATTGCAGAGAGACATTGACAGGATGCAGAAGTGGGCTGAGAAGTGGCAGATGGAGTTCAACCCGGAGAAGTGTGAGATGGTACAGTTTGGAAGGACAAACTCCAAAGCAGAGTACAAAGTAAATGGCAGGATACTTGGTAGTGTGGAGGAGCAGAGGGATCTCGGGGTGCATGTCCACAGATCCCTGAAAGTTGCCTCACAGGTGGATAGGGTAGTTAAGAAAGCTTATGGGGTGTTAGCTTTCATAAGTCGAGGGATAGAGTTTAAGAATCGCTATGTAATGATGCAGCTCTATAAAACTCTGGTTAGGCCACACTTGGAGTACTGTGTCCAGTTCTGGTCACCTCACGAAAGGAAGGATGTGGAAGCATTGGAAAGGGTACAGAGGAGATTTACCAGGATGCTGCCTGGTTTAGAAAGTATGCATTATGATCAGAGATTGAGGGAGCTGGGGCTTTACTCTTTGGAGAGAAGGAGGCTGAGAGGAGACATGATAGATGTGTAGAGGATAATAGGAATAGATAGAGTGGATAGACAGCGCCTCTTCCCCAGGGCACCACTGCTCAATACAAGAGGACATGGCTTTAAAGTAAGGGGTGGGAAGTTCAAGGGGAATATTAGAGGAAGGTATTTTACTCAGAGAGTGCTTGGTACATGGAATGCACTGCCTGAGTCAGTGGTGGAGGCAGATACACTAGTGAAGTTTAAGAGACTACTAGACAGGTATATGGAGGAATCTAAGATGGGGGGCTTACATGGGAGGCAGGGTTTGAGGGTCGGCACAACATTGTGGGCCGAAGGGCCTGTACTGTGCTGTACTATTCTATGTTCTATGTCTATGTTCTACGTAAGTATTTTTTACTTAATCTGAGATTTTTATTCTGCCATATATAAGAGGAACTTTTGGAATCAACAGTATTAAAAAAGGATTTAGGAAAAAAAATTGAACTTCAGTAAGTCCTTATGCTTCTTATTAATCAATTTGTAACCGGAAAAGTTACTCAACTGAGGAAGCAGAGCTAAAACTGCCGGAATGGATTTCTCAGGGTTAGAGATATATAATAATTAATCATCTGCATATAGTGATAGTTTGTGTATCTCATTCCTGCGGGTAATGCCAAATATATTAGGAGAGTCACGAATAGCAATAGCTAAAGGTTCCAGGGCGATATCAAATAATAATGGACAAAGAGGGCAACCCTGCCGAGTACCAGGAAATAACTGAAAAAAGGGAGATCTTTGATTATTGGTAAAAGCCGAAGGGGGTAAGGTGTATCAGTTTAATCCAAGATATAAATATCGGACTAAAATTGAATTTCTCAAGCGAATTAAACAAATATGTCCATTCGACTCTGTCAAAAGCTTTCTCAGAGTCCAGTGAAATGACACATTCTGGAGTTCTGGATGAAGAAGTATAAACAATATTCATTGATCTCCTAATATTAAAGAAGGAATAATGATTTTTAATAAATCCAGTCTGGTCAACAGAAATAATTGGAGGCAATACTTTCTCCAGTCTAGTTGCCAGTAATTTTGAAAATATCTTGGAATCCACATTTAGCAAGGATATAGGCCTATAAAGTTTCAAAGAAAGAAAAATAAAAAGTAAAAAAGAATAAATAAAATACAGAATCAGTAAAGAAAGAAAACTTATCCGAAAATACGAAAAATACCTACCCTACAAACCCAGGGCAAAAGCCCTCAGATTATAAAAATCCAAAGCTGTAAGCTTTTGGAGAGATGTTTTGAAAACACTATCAAAAGTTTTGGATCTGGATCTACTGCAAAAACAAGCATGTAAGAACAAAGAGAATAAACAACAGTCCGTTAATTAGTCCGGAGCAGAGGAATGCTGATTGTCAAGAAAACTGAGCTTCATCCGGAGATTTAAACAGACGACGAGAGTTATCGGCAAGAACAATTTTCAAACGTGCTGGAAACAGCAACGCTGGTTAAGGCCTTTTTGATAAATTCTGACATCTGTGGTTTAAAAGCTATCCATTCCCTCAGAACTTCAGGACTGAAATCTTCAACGAGGCAAAATTTGAAACTTTGAAATTCGATCATATCTTTCCGCTACGCAGCTCGTACCACACGATCCTTCATGTGAGCATAATGGAACAGAATAATAATGGGTCTCAGTTTAAATTCTCTGGAAGGTTTGGGGCGCAATGTACGGTGCACGCGATCGAGCAATGGAGGGGCCTCCAAAACCTCTGAACCAAATACATCCATTAAAAATTGAGAAAAGTATTTGGTAGGATCGGCCGTCTCGATATCTTTGGGAAGCCCGATTATCCGCAAGTTCTGTCATCGGGATCGATCTTCGAGATCAATAATCTTGGATTTATAACGTTCCAACATGGGATGTTGAAGCCAGATTTTTTTCCAGGGCTTCAATCTTTTGTCCTCTGCCAACGGGCAGCATCCAGTTCTGAAATTCTAGTTTGCTGTTGATCAATTTCACATCTAAACAATCTAATGTCATCTTGAATCATCGTCAAAACTTCTTCAAACACAGCAGATCTTTGATTAAGTTTTTCCTCTAGAAGATTCGACATTATTTCAAAAGTTATTGGTATTTGCTTAGATGCTTTAGGATCGCCATCTTTTTTTTCCCGTTGCTGTTGGAGTCCTTCCCATTTTTAACCTCGTCCTCTGGTTCACATTTCCAGCGAGTTAAAATCAAAGTTCAAAGATATATTTGTGTTATAAACCTATTAGTGTAGGTATAAACAGATTAAATAAGGGTGGTTACGGGTAAAAGAAGTAAAGGGAATGGAGCGAAGCCAAAATGTACCTCACACCATGAGCGCCTCCTGGAGAGTCCATTTCAAAAAAGGTTGTTAGCTTAATCTATAAATGCTTATCGAGTTCACGAATGATATCTAATGATAAAGAGTCATTTTCAGATAATCAATGGAGTAAAACTTTTCATTTGGTTAACAACTCATCTATTTGTGCCTGTCGTTCCTTGATACGGTTCAAGGTAGCGCATCGGGCCCATGTGTCAAAGGATAAACCAGCGCATATTTTCTCCAGTATTAATCCTACTTGTGACAGATGTAATATTGAGCTGGATGCTTTAACTCATAAGTATTGGTCTTGTATAAAGCCAGATAACTTTTGCAGAGATGTTTTTAAAACACTATCAAAAGTCTTGGATCTGGATCTACAACCTAATTTGCTTACGAAATATTCTTGTTTCCGCTCGATGTATGATAGCCGTTTCGACCTTACCGGCTGGGAGAGCCACTTTATTGGAGTGGAAGGATTCTAATCCACCTACAGTCATTTACTGGCTCTCCTCCATTATGTCCTGTTTAAGTTTAGAGAAAATAAGAAGTCGGACATTTGATACATCCTTTAAATTTGAGCAAATATGGTGACCTTTTATCCAATATTTTCATTTAATTTGGTTTATTACTCTTACGATCTTTTTTTAATCGAAGTTTTAGATTTGATCAGAAAGTCTTTCTCTCTCTCTCTCTCTTTTTGGGTCGTATCCTCAAAATGAGATGCCCAGTCCCCCTTTTTTTGTTTTGTTATAGTGTAGTGTTTTTTTTCCCTTTTCATTTAAAACCCAATGTTTTTTCCTTTCTCTTCATAAACTGGTTAAGAGGAGAATTGTTATTTTCATTTTCTTTTATTATATATTATACTAGTTTAATATCTATGACTTTGACAATGTCTATCTTAATCTTGGTTTATATTGTTACTGATATATATACTTGAACTAATTCTCCTCTTTACTGTATTTATACTTTTAAATCAATAAAAAGGTTAATAAAGAAATTACTGATCACATTATTGTTCAGTGTCACACACTCAGTGACTGTAAACACAATCTCCCACAGTCTGGTACTTACCAGAGTTTCTGTATTTTACACTCCGGGTTCCTCAGAGCCGCAGACACCAGTTTCACTCCTGAATCTCCCAGTTTATTACCACTCAGGTCCAGCTCCGTCAGTGATGGGTTTGTACTGAGAGTGGAGACGAGATCCTCGGCACCAGAATCTGTGAGACCGACATCCCACAGCCTGGAGATGAGAGAGAGTGAGGGTGAAGGACACAGAGAGACAGGAGACGGTACAAATCCCCAGTGTTTATCAGTAACACAATTACTGATCGCATTAATGTTCAGTGTCAGACACCCAGTGACCGAAAACACAATCTCCCACAATCTGGTACTTACCACAGTTTCTGTATTTTACACTCCAGGTTCCTCAGAGCCGCAGACACCAGTTTCACTCCTGAATCTCCCAGTTTATTCCTCCCAAGTCTGAACACAAACAAACAAGTTGATCAACAAAGTGATTCAAACTGTGGGTCTGAGGGAATTTCTCTCACTCGAATATTTCAGGAAACATTAAACCCTTCGGTAAATCACTGATCGGAGTTCCCATCATTATCAATGTCCCTCACTGCCCAGCTCCAGGGTATTCACCGAATGTCGGTAATTTAGTCTGTCGATGTGACCCTGTGAACTCCACATATTCTGCCTCATTTCCCGATGAGAGAAATGTTTCTGATGTGAGAGACTCCAGAGGGGTAGGGTTAACCATATAACGATATATAACAATTACAGCACGGAAACAGGCCATCTCGGCCCTTCTAGTCCATGCCAAATGCTTACTCTCACCTAGTCCCACTGACCCGCACTCAGCCCGTAATGCTCCATTCCTTTCCTGTCCATATAGCTATCCAATTTTACTTTAAATGACAACATCGAACCTGCCTCAACCACTTCTGCTGGAAGCTCGTTCCACACAGCTACCACTCTCTGAGTAAAGAAGTTCCCCCTCATGTTACCCCTAAACTTTTGCCCTTTAACTCTCAACTCATGTCCTCTTGTTTGAATCTCCCCCACTCTCAATGGAAAAAGCCTATCCACGTCAACTCTATCTATCCCCCTCATAATTTTAAATACCTCTATCAAGTCCCCCCTCAACCTTCTACGCTTCAAAAAATAAAGACCCAACTTGTTCAACCTTTCTCTGTAACTTAGGTGATGAAACCCCGGTAACATTCTAGTAAATCTTCTCTGTACTCTCTCTATTTTATTGACATCTTTCCTATAATTCAGTGACCAGAACTGTACACAATACTCCAAATTTGGCCTTACTAATGCCTTGTACAATTTCAACATTACATCCCAACTCCTATACTCAATGCTCTGATTAATAAAGGCCAGCAAACCAAAAGCTTTCTTCACCACCCTATCCACATGAGATTCCACCTTCAGGGAACTATGCACCATTATTCCCAGATCCCTCTGTTCTACAGCATTCTTCAGTGCCCTACCATTTACCATGTATGTCCTATTTTGATTAGTCCTACCAAAATGTTGTACCTCACATTTATCAGCATTAAACTCCCTCTGCCATCTTTCAGCCCACTCTTCTAACTGGCCTAAATCTCTCTGCAAGCTTTGAAAACCTACTTCATTATCCACAACTCCACCTATCTTAGTATCATCTGCATATTTACTCATCCAATTTACCACCCCATCATCCAGATCATTAATGTATATGCCAAACAACACTGGACCCAGTACAGATCCCTGAGACACACCGCTAGTCACCGGCCTCCAATCTGACAAACATTTATCCACCACTACTCTCTGGCGTCTCCCATCCAGCCACTGCTGAATCCATTTTACTACTTCAATACTAATACCTAACGATTGAACCTTCCTAACTAACCTTCCGTGTGGAACCTTGTCAAAGGCCTTACTGAAGCCCATATAGACAACATCCACCGCTTTACCTTTGTCAACTTTCCTAGCAACCTCTTCAAAAAATTCAATAAGATTTGTCAAACATTACTTTCCATGCACAAATCCATGTTGACTGTTCCTAATCAGACCCTGTCTATCCAGATAATTATATATACCATATATAGCAATACTCCAATCCTCCGGCACCATCCCCGTTTCTAATGACATTTGAAATATTTCTGTCAGAGCCCCTGCTATTTCCACACTAACTTCCCTTAAGGTCCTAGGGAATATCCTGTCAGGACCTGGAGACTTATCCACTTTTATATTCCTTAAAAGCTCCAGTACTTGCTCTTCTTTCATTATCATAGTTTCCATAACTACCCTCTTTGTTTCCCTTACCATACACAATTCAATATCCTCTCCTTAGTGAATACTGAAGAAAAGAAATTGGTCAAAATCTCCCCCATCTCTTTTGGCTCCATACATAGCTGCCCACTCTGATTCTCTAAGGGACCAATTTTATCCCTTACTGTCCTTTTGCTATTAATATAACGGTAGAAACCCTTTGCATTTACTTTGGATTTATTTTCACCTTACTTGCCAAAACAACCTCGTATCTTCTTCTAGCTTTTCTAATTTCTTTCTCAAGATTCTTTTTACCTTCTTTATATTCCTCGAGCACCTCATTTACTCCATGCTGCCTATATTTATTGTAGATATCTTTCTTTTTCCAAACCAAGTTTCCAATATCCCTTGAAAACCATGGTTCTCTCAAACTTTTAACCTTTCCTTTCAACCTGACAGGAACATAAAGATTCTGTACCCTCAAAATTTCACCTTAAAATGACCTCCATTTCTCTATTACATCCTTCCCATAAAACAAATTGTCCCAATCCACTCCTTCTAAATCCTTTCGCATCTCCTTAAAGTTAGCCTTTCTCCTATCAAAAATCTCAACCCTCGGTCCAGACCTATCCTCCATAATTATATTGAAACTAATGGCATTGTGATCACTGGACCCGAATTGCTCCCAAACACATACCTTCGTCACCTGCCCTATCTCATTCCCTAACAGGAAATCCAGCACTGCTCCTTCTCTAGCTGGTACCTCTATGTGTTGCTGCAAAAAACTATCCTGCACACATTTTACTAACTCCAAACCATCTAGCCCTTTTACAGTCTGGGCTTCCCCGTCTACATGTGGAAAATTAAAATCTCCCACACTCTCAACCGTGTGCTTACTACAAATATCTGCTATCTCCTTACAAATTAGCTCCTTCAATTCTTGCTCCCCATTTGGTGGTCTAGAATACACCCCTATAAGTGTTACTATACCGTTCCGATTCGTCAGTTCCACCCAAATAGCCTCCCTAGACGAGCCCTCTAATCTATCCTGCCAGAGCACTGCTGTAATATTTTCTCTGACAAGCAAAGCAACACCTCCCCCTCTTGTCCCTCTGATTCTAGCACACCTGAAGCAATGAAATCCAGAAATATTTAGTTGCCAAACAAACCCCTCCTGCAACCATGTTTCACTAATAGCTACAACATCATACTTCCAGGTATCAATCCATGCTCAAGGCTCATCCACCTTTCTTACAATGCTCCTAGCATTAAAATAAATGCATTTAAGTAATTTTCCACCTCTATCTCTCTGTTTATCACTAATGGTGCAAACAACTTTACTATCTCCTTTTTCTTCCTTCTCCCCTACATCTGTTCCTACACTTTGGTTCCCCTCGCCACTTGTATCTCGTTTAAATCCACTAGAGCCTCTCTAGCAAACCTACCTGCAAGAATTGAAGGATGGAAGTAAGTCCCCCAGTGAGGAAGATTTGTGAATGGGAAAGTGTCGATGGGAGATAGTGGTGGGACTCCAGCCAAGCAAAAGGATAGGAAGATAGAACCTGCAGGAGGTAGGCGGATGAGGAAGCGAGATCCTGTGGGAGGAAGGCAGATGGGGAAGAGAGATCCAGCAGGAGGAAGGCGGATGGGGAAGAGAGATCCCGCGGGAGGAAGGTAGATGGGGAAGAGAGATCCAGCAGGAGGAAGGCGGATGGGGAAGAGAGATCCCAGAGGATGAAGGGGGATGGGGAAGAGAGATCCCACAGGATGAAGGGGGGATGGGGAAGAGAGATCCCACATGAGGAAGGGGGAGGAGAAGAGAGATCCCACAGGATGAAGGGGGATGGGGAAGCGAGATCCCACAGGAGGAAGGGGGATGGGGAAGACATCCAACAGGAGGAAGGGATTGGGGAAAAGATCCCACAGGAGGAAGGGGGATAGGGATGAGTTGTCTCACAGGAGGACTCGGGGGGAAACGATAATCATACAAGATGAGGGGTTACAGAAAAAGATTGTACGGGAGGGGTGAGACTGAAAAGAGGCCCAGAAGAGATGCGCTCACGGTATCTGGTAGTGAGAAAAGTCACACACGGGGAAGGGCAGGGAGGACAATCTCACAATGGTATTTATCTCCTTCTCACTGGGAAGCGGGTGTGAATCTCTGACCCACCTGCTGCAGTCAGTGTCGGTAACAGTGAACCATAGAAACATAGAAAATAGGTGCAGGAGTAGGCCATTCGGCCCTTCGAGCCTGCACCACCATTTATTATGATCATGGCTGATCATCCAACTCAGAACACCGCCCCAGCCTTCCCTCCATACCCCCTGACCCCCGTAGCCACAAGGGCCATATCTAACTCCCTCTTAAATATAGCCAATGAACTGGCCTCAACTGTTTCCTGTGGCAGAGAATTCCACAGATTCACCACTCTCTGTGTGAAGAAGTTTTTCCTAATCTCGGTCCTAAAAGCCTTCCCCTCTATCCTCAAACTGTGACCCCTCGTTCTGGACTTCCCCAACATCGGGAACAATCTTCCTGCATCTAGCCTGTCCAATCCCTTTAGGATCTTATACGTTTCAATCAGATCCCCCCTCAATCTTCTAAATTCCAACGAGTACAAGCCCAGTTCATCCATTCTTTCTTCATATGAAAGTCCTGCCATCCCAGGAATCAATCTGGTGAACCTTCTTTGTACTCCCTCTATGGCAAGGATGTCTTTCCTCAGATTAGGGGACCAAAACTGCACACAATACTCCAGGTGCGGTCTCACCAAGGCCTTGTACAACTGAGAAGGAACATTGTCAATGGACGTGTCACAGTCAGTGAGAAACACGGCCATTCCTGTGATTTACTACCATTAAACCAATGGCCGTTGTTCACTGATCTGATGAAGTCTCCAACATCCCTTCACAAGGAACCACAGAACCCTCCTGTCCTTGGGGAATTACTGACCGATCCCCTGGTCACTTGTCACAATTCTTCACAATCTGATTCACTACAGTTTTATCCAAATCCCTTTACAGGATATCCCCGGGATGTGGATTCAGGAACTGTGCTACTGCAGTTACAAACTCTTGGATGGTGAGGTGTGGGAAATGTGTACACCACGCTCCGGGCAGAATCCTCTCTCTCCAAAAGCTCCATCAGGAACTGGGAAGGCTGCAGATTGTAGTTGATCAAATCTCCACCTGTAAACACAATCTTCTTCTCGAGCACTCCTCTGAAGGCCATCTGACCAACCCTGAGTAACACATCAGGGGACTGTCAATCTCACGACCATGGTTTTTCAGGATGTTGTAAATATAGTAGGAATATAGTTGGGTGATGGTCTTGGGAATTCGCTCTGGGTCCCTGACTCTTTGTGTGAAGAAGGGACCCAATGCCAGAGCGAGGATCCAGCAGTAGGAGGGGTTGCTGCCGCTACCGTCTGATCTTCAAAATACCTGATGAAATATTCCTTCCGTTCCTCACCTACAAATCCCAGGATTTCAGCCCAGACACTGATCTTCGCCTTTTCCAATAGATGTAACGCAGTGGGACGTGTGGTCACCAGCACTGAACACCCTGGGAGCAGCTTGCCCTGGATTAAACTGTACACAATGTCAGACACCTTGCACTTGAATTCAGGATCTGGGCACTGGTGCTTGGGTTCTGTATCTCTCCGACTGTCAGCAAAATCGATTCTGTGCTTGAATTCATCCAATCCATCGAATATAAACAGCAATCCCTCTGGGTTCTTCCAGACCTCTCTCAGGGCATTCCCAAAATACGGATATTGATGCAGAATCAGTTCTTTCAAGTTTATTCTGCAATTAATGGAGTTTAAATCCCAGAATTTGAAACTGAAGGCAAACTGGAATTGTTGGTATATTTTCCCCGTGACCCAGTCATAAACAATCTTTTGTACCATTGTTGTTTTCCCGATCCCTGGGACTCCGGCCACTGCTGCTGAACATCCCGAAGTTGATTGTGTGAAGAATCTTTTCATTTTGTCCCAAAAACTATGTGAGTAACTATTCTCAAACAGATGAGCAATCCCGATTTTCTCCAGCTGTCCGCGGAGATGTTCCTCTCTGCACTCCTCGTGGTCTCTGCCTCTTGCCAGCAGTTCATGTTCCACCAGTCTCCGATCTCGAACAGTAGAAATGACCGTGAGCTCAGCGTATCGATCAACCAGCTGGAAAACCTTCACCTTCTCCCTCATCAGGATTGTGTTCACTCTCAGTGTTTCAGTTTGTGCCCGCAGAGTCTCCTTGTGTTTCTGTTGAACATCTTAGGATGGACAGAAATAGGTGGTCAATGCCTGATCTGATGAACACCGAACACTCACGTATTTACCCCAATAATAAGAAATTGTTAATGACACTGTTTGGGTGAAATTGGGAGATCAGAGATAAGAGCGTCTGAAGATGAACGATGGCCCCGAAACATTTCTGATCCGATTCAGGTTCGCTGTTAAAGCCTCCCCTCTCCCCTCTGTTCGTAGTTTGCAGATTCCCCGGTGTTCCAGCGAGCACCAAGTGCACACGTGATTCTGGAGAGGAGAGTGTTGTGTGGAGCGGCTGGTTTCACCGCTTTCACTGCTCAGCTTCTGCTGAACTGGGCAACACCGCAGAGGGTAACAGTGGGGGTCGGGGGGCAATTTACTTGCTCTACTGACTTTTACTTTCTCATAATGGAGCGGATACTCTCGACACTTCTTTAGGTTGAAACTGTCAGTACTGAGCCACAGAAAAGGAACATTATTTCCATTTCCTTTTCCAAGCTCAGCCAGTCACGATGTAACACACCCCGCAGTAGTCTACAGTCTCTTCTTCTCCGAGGAACTGTTACATTAACTCAGGCTATACACCCTCACCACACCTCTACAGTCTCCTCTGCTCTGAGGAGCTAGTACGTGAACTCAGGCAATAAGCCCCACCACACCTCTACGGTATCCTATGCTCCGAGGAGCTGGGACATGAACTCAGGCAACTCCCGGATGTTGTGCAGAACAGCAGAAATCTGAAGAAGATGTCAGCAGTAATACGGGACTCTATAGTCAGCAGGAGAGGTAAGCGATTCTGTGGACTCAAAAAGGAGACACCGATGCTACTTTGCCTCTCAGGAGCCAGGGTCCGAAACGTTACTGGACACGTCCATAATATCCTGAAAAGGAAAGGTCACGAGTCGTGATAAATATTGGTACCAATGATATAGGAAGAGAACAGGGAAGAGGTCTGGAAAACAAAACACAGCGAGTTAGGAAGGAAGCTGAGAAGCAGGAACTCAAAGGTAGTAATCTCGGGATCACTGCCTGTGCCACCCGACAGTGGGGATAGGAATAGAATGAGGTGGCAGATAAGTGTGTGGCCGAAGAATACAGCAAGGGGCAGGGATTCCAGCAGGGTCCGATATTCTTGCAGGCGAATTTACTGGAGCTGTTGGGAGTGTTTTAAACTAATATGACAGGGCAATGGAAACCAGTATGATAGAGCTGAAGATGAGCCAGCAGGTTTAAATGTGGACACAGCCAAGTGTTAAATTGTACCACAGAGGCAAAATTCGATTTTGGTTGGTACGACGTTGTGGCCATTACTGAGTTGTGGCTGAAAGAAGATCTTGTTTGGGAGTTTAACATCAAAAGATATACTTTGTTTCGAAAGGACAGGCAGGAAGACATTGGCTATGTTTTCGAGATGGAATTACACCTTCAGAAAAAGGGGACATAAAGTCAGAGGACGTTGACTCTTTGTGGGTGGAGATAAGAAATTACAGGGGGTAACAAAGCACATTATGGGAATCATATACAGGCCTCCAAATAGTCGCCAAGATGTGGGTTTGAGTTGCAAAGGGAAAAGGCATGTAATAAGGGTAATGACACATTTGTCCTGGCGAACTTCAATATGCAAGGGGAATGGGAAAATCAAGCATACTTAAGGTGTCGGGTCGCAGGAGAGGGGATTTATTGCGATTGTGCTTGAGCCTACTTGGGGAAAGGCTCGCTTAGATTGGGTGTTGTGTAATAACCCAGATCTTGTTTAGTGGCTCGCCGAGCTGGCTTGTTCGCTTGCAGATGTTTCATTACCCAGCTAGGCAACATCACCAGTGCAACTTCGGATGAAATGCTGGTGATCTATACTGTTCGCCTTTTGTGTGTCCTGTGATTAGTCCATGAGTGAGTGAGTGTCAATATGGAAGCAAAAGTGAGTGGGAAGTTGGATGATTGGAAACCTTTTAAAATCTAACAAAAGGCAACTAAAAAAGCTATAAGAAGGGAAAAGATGAAATATGAGGTGAGACTAGACAATAATATCAAGCAGGATAACAAATGTTTTTGTTCAGTTACATAAAAAGAAAAAATGGAGTTGAGAGTTGATATTGGTCCACTGGAAAATGATATTGGTGAGCTAGTAATGGAAGACAAAGAAATAGCAGGTGAACTTTAGAAACATAGAAACATTGAAAACCTATAGCACAATACAGGCCCTTCAGCCCACAATGCTGTGCTGAACATGTACTTACATTAGAAATTACCTAAGGTTACCCATAGCCCTCTAGTTTTCTAAGCTCCATGTATCCAGAAGTCTCTTAAAACACCCCTTCATATCCGTCTCCACCACAGTTCCATGCACTCACCACTCTGCGTAAAAAAACATCTCCTCTGTACTTACAAGCACCTTAAATCTGTGTGCCCTCTCGTGCTAGCCATTTCAGCTCTGGGAAAAAGCCTCTGACTACCCACACGATCAATGCCTCTCATCATCTTATACACCCATATCAGGTCACCTCTCATCCTCCACCGCTCCAAAGAGAAAAGGCTGAGTTCACTTAACCTATTCTCATTAGGCATGCTCCCCAATCCTTGTAAATCTCCTCTGCACCCTTTCTGTAGTTTCCACATCCTTCCTGTAGTGAAGTGACCAGAGCTGAGCTCAAGTGGGGTCTGACCAGGGTCCTGTATAGCTAATGCATACTTTGCATATCTCTTCACTGTGGCCCGTGAGTGACGTGAAGCAGCAGTGACTGCCATCGCTATTAATGAGAACAAGATTTCTGGATGGTGTGTTGCCATGGTCGGGGAAATCTCGCATCCAGTCTGAAACATGTTTAAGGGTAGTGTGAGCAGAGGTCAAGGTTCACGTCGGCACCAATGACAGGGCAGGAAGGGTGAAGAGGTGCTGCAAAGTGAGTTCATGGATGTAGGTGATAGGTTAAAGTGCACAACATCCAGGGTTGTGTCTTCAGGATTGCCACCCATACCACATGCTAGTGAGGCCTGAAATAGGATATAATACAGTCTAACGTGTGGCTGATGAGATGGTGCATTGTGGAGTGCTGCAGATGTTTGGATGATTCCAAGGAAGATGGGACCTGGACAGACATGATCGTTTTGCATCCGAACTGGAGGGGGACTGATACCCTTGCGGGAAGGGTTGTTAACACTGCATCGGGATGGGGTGAGGTGTCAAACTTGAGCTGCAAGGGGATGAAGAACCAGAGTGGATAGTGGAGTGGTTGTGTGGGAAAGATGCTGTTAATCCAACATAAAAAGTCAGGAGTCTAAAGAAAGAACATGGTGAAACAAATGTTCCCAAATGTGTATTATTTCATTGCAAGGAGTATTGTAGGAAAGGCTGATGAGCTTAGAGCATGGATCAGCGTATTGAATTACAGTATTGCAAGCATTAATGTGATTTGATTGGAGGAGGTGCAGGACTGGCAGGTCAGTCTTCCAGGGTTCTGTTGCGTTAGACACAATTTGATTGAGTGGCAGGGATTAAAGAAGGACAAGTGACATCACTAGTTAGGGAAAATGTCCCTGCATTGCTCATACAGGACAAACTGGAAAGCTCATCCACTGAGGCCTTATGGGTGAAACTGAACAATAAGGAAGGGATGGGATTATATTACAGAGTGCCCAATAGTCAATAGGATTTGGGGGATCAAATTGTTTGAGAAATCACAGGCAACTTAGAAGGTTATGATGCTAGATGGTTGTAACTTTCCACTTATTGACCGGGACACCCATACTTTAAAGGGCTGTTTGGGATATCGTTGGTAAAATGTGTTCAAGGAAGTTCCCTTGATCAATATATTGAGGTCATAACTATAGACTGAAATACTATTAGGGTACATGACGGGGCAGGTAACAGAGGTCTGTGCAGGTAAATACTTTGGATCTAGTGATCATAATACCATTAGTTTAAAGATCATTATGGAAATGGGTAGGTCTGGTTCTAAATTGGAGAAAAGGCCAATTTTAATGGTATCAGAAAGGATCTGGTGAACGTGGATTGGAACAGGTTGATTTCGAGCAAATCTGTGCTTGGTAAGTGTGAGGCCTTCAAAACTGCTATTTTAAGAGTACAGAGATGGAATGCATAAATGACGACCAGTACAGAGTTTGAATGTTGCTGACAGAATAAAAGGCAGGGCTAACATGTTTAGGGAACCTTGGGTTTTGACAGATATTGAGACCCTGGTGAAGGAGTGCATAGCAAGTATAGGCAGGAAAGAACAAATGAGGTACTGATAAGTATAAATAATTCAAGAGTTACTAAAGGAGGGAATCAAGAGGGCTGAAGTACGGCACGAGTTTGCTCCAGCAGATAATGAAAAGGAGAGCACCAACTCCTTCATCAAATATATTCAAAACAAAAGTATACCAAAAGGCAAAATTGGTCTTCTTGAAGTTCAGAGAGGGCATTAATGCATGAAGCTGACGTAGGTGGGGGAGATTTAAAATGGATTTTTTGCATTTATGTTTACTCAGGAGACATACAGCGTCTTTACAGTGAGGCAAAACAGCAATGCGATCATGGACCCTATACAGATGACGGAGGAGGAGGTGTTTCTGTCTTGATATAGAATATAGAATAGTACAGCACAGTACAGGCCCTTCGGCCCACAATGTTGTGCCGACCCTCAAACCCTGCCTCCCATATAAGCCCCCACCTTAGATTCCTCCATATACCTGGCTAGTAGTCTCTTAAACTTCACTAGTGTATCTGCCTCCACCACTGACTCAGGCAGTGCATTCCACGCACCAGGAAGCAACAAATCTCTCTTTATATTAATCTCTGTCTAATCTTGCTGCTAACATTGTGTTTGTCACAGAGTCCAGAGTCTGGGAACAGCTAGATGGCAGGAAGCAGATGGTGATGATGGGAGGCTGGTTATTGGAGTCCAGGCCCGCGCCTCGTGGAGTTCCCCAGGGTTACACCCATTGCTACTTGTCATCTATGTCAATAATCTGGTTGAGAATGTACAGGGTATGGGGAGTGAGTTTGCAGCAAGTAATGTCAAACAATTACTTCTTTTTGCAAGATAGTAATATAAACACCCCTCTTTCCCTCTCCACACTCAGAACAGACCAAAAGCTACTTCATAAGATGCAAGTTCTTCAAATGAGCAAACACTGAGGGAATGTGAGTGAGATTAAAGAGCTGGGATACTGACAGTACATTACCAGACCAGAAGTGATTGCAACTGGGTCTGACAGAGGCATAACTGGTATTTCTGGGCACATTGAGTCTCACCATAACTATTCCCTACCTTACTCTGTATAGATATGTAATGTCTAAAGGACCAGTGTTTGAGTAAATGAGACTCACCAAACTTGCTCCGGACTGAATCAATGGAAACCCCAAGTCAGAAGGGTTCTCTCCAGTTGGTGCTCTCAGTCCTCGGGCTGGGTCACTTGCTGCTGTTCCCTCATCTTCAGTCGTGGTTCTCTTCCAGTTGTGGGCTTTTCTTCCAATAAATCTCTCACCGCAGGTCTAACTTCAAAATGAAAGATAATGAAACATGTTAACAATACAAAGGAGAACAAAATATTTCTGCTCACTGAAATCTAAACATTGAAGACAAATATAATGATCTCAGTGAACAAATCTGTAATTGTCCCTGACACGTCACAGAACCTGATAAGGCATAGGAAGGAGTCATCGTTCAGTCACGGTAAGATATAAGACACAGGAACAGAATTAGGTGATTCGATCCATCGAGTCTGCTCCATCATTCAACCACGGCTGAGATTTATTCCAACACCATATTCCCGCCTTCCTCCTGTAACCCTGAAGCTACTTAGCAATCATGAATATTTTAATCTGCCCTAAATATACCCAAATGACAGCCTCCAACCACCCTCTGTGGCAACAAATTCCACAGATCAGCCATCTTTTGGCTGAAGAAATTGCTCTCATCTCAGCTTTAAAGGGAAGCGTCTTTATTCTGAGACTGTGCTGTCAGATCACAGACTCTCCGTCTAATGGAAACATCCTCTCCATGTCCACTGTATCCAGGCTTCTCAGCATTCAGTAGGTTTACTTAACCACCTCCCCTTTCACCACCCCGTCTGAACTCCACTGAGCACAGCCCCATAACCATCAAATGCTCCTCATACGTAAAGCTGATCATTCCTGAGATTATTCATGTGAACCTTGTTAGCAACAACTGCACTGAACACATTCCCAAGTACAACAGACAATCAGGAAATTTAAACCATCCCAGAGTGAATTTAATAAAAAGAAACTGGAATCACCAGAGTCGCTCAACAGGAAAGGAACTGCTGTGGGGAGAGAAACAAATTTAACGATTCAGGTTCACAATCTTCTGTCAGAATGGACTCAGAATTTAGTGCAGATCTCCAGCAACTTGAGTTTCTGTTTGATTTCCACTGTCTGACAGACAGGTGACAGCGAGGAGGAATTTCCAAACACAGTTCGAACACTGAACCCCCCAGGTCTATTTCTGCTGGTGCAAACACGGAACAGCCCATTTAATCACAGCCTCTCCTTGTGAGGGATGGATACAAACTCATTCTCTCCTCAGATTAACAGCATTGCTTCCAGAGGAACTCCAGAAACAAACATTTGATCCCAGACCAGAAATACTGGCTCAACACCTCATAAACCTGGGCAGCTTGATCCCCGGGTCCATTTTACTTGGATCTAAACAGGGGTGCAGTGCTGCCGGAGCTCACCGGGGCACCACTCCGGTACCTCGGTAAAAAAACGTCAAAATGAACAAGCGGGGAATTTAACAGCGGCCGCATATTAAATAGGGGGAATTTTACAGAGGCGGGGGTTGGGGATAGGGGGTGGTGACTGGTGGGGAAAATACCACTAATAACATTAGGATAGGATATTTGATCGTTTTTGGTGAAATCCTGGAGCTGTGACTGTTTTTTATTGAGGTATTTGTGAAGTTCGTCCTCGCTCAACCCGTTGTTTTCCCAGCATGCCCTGCTGTAGCCTCCCGCCATTTCACAGATCCTCAGTCTCTCTCCAGCCGAGGGACGACTGGACACAAGTGTGAGCGTTTTTCCGCTCTTTCCAACGGGTACCATTGGATTCCAGGAAGGAGCTGTATTAAGCAAGGAGTGAACATTGCAACTTAAAGTTAAAAGTCAAAAATAATGAAAGAAAAATTCACTGCTCGCTTACCTTCGGCCTGATTTTGATGAAATATTCAAGGTAATCACCCCAAATCCTCTTCTACACCTGGATAAAGTGAATTTATTTTTTTTAAGCCAAGTGGGGAAAAAAAAACATTTCTAGGCTATAAGCTAGTTTTACATCATTTCAACTATCATTAATAGCGCATCAACCCCTTGGCCAAGCTCCACCAACTGTAGTTGATTGGAAAGAGGCTGTTTGTCTCTTTGTGTTGACAGGAAAAAGAGTAACTTAGTGAGGCAATGAATGAGATGAAAGGCATTTCCAAACCTCCCAAATGGCTGCTCTCCTCCCGTTAACATTTATCACTTCCAAAATATGATGTTTTCTATTTGTATAGTTGCGATAATAATTTATGTAAAGATTCAAGCTTTAACTTTCTATATATTTAAAGACTAAACAGAATCTGTATTAGTCTAACAAGGTAATACCCGACGTGTGAGGATATTGTGAGTATCGACACTCACAGATACACTTCCTGTCCAACCATTTCTGCGAGAGAAACGGTACGAGGCAGAGTTACCAACCTTCCACTTTTGATACTAATATTCAGCAATATTCGTGGCTTCAGCGACAGTTCATTAGACGTTCTTTTTTCATACTTGATTACTTGGTTCCAACTTGTGTATCTAAAATTGTAAAAAGCTAATTTGCTTTATTTTTATACCTGCTTAGGAACACTGCTAAGCGCTGTGGGCCCTGCTGTCTGCTCTGACTCAGTCGTATTAGTAAGGCTACATCTGTGGTGGTCCGTGGATTACTCGCTAATACAAAAGTAAATTTTTCTCACCAACAACCCTATGGCTTCTAAACAAACAATGTTAACTTCTTTCTTCCGTAAACAAACTGAGGAGTGTAACAAGAATAACACACAAGTCATTGATAACAGTAAAACTAACAAAAGCCGTGTTTCGCCTGCATCTAATTCAAATTTTCTAACCGGCTCCAAATGCAGTTCTGAAAGTAATGGTCCTTCGAAGTCAGGCTTGTATCCCTGTTCAGATGTTTGATAGGCTATAATCTTGTTAATGTCTTAACTGTCACTATATTTGTGTGTACATCAGTCACTGAAAGCAAGCATGCAAGTACAGCAGGCAGTGAAGAAAGCTAATGGCATGCTGGCCTTCATAACAAGGGGAATTGAGTATAAGAGCAAAGAGGTCCTTCTGTAGCTGTACAGGGCCCTGGTGAGACCACACCTGGAGTACTGTGTGCAGTTTTGATTTCCAAATTTGAGGAAGGACATTCTTGCTATTGAGGGAGTGCAGCGTAGGTTCACAAGGTTAATTCCTGGGATGGTGGGGCTGTCATACATTGAAAGATTGAAGCAACTGGGCTTGTATACTCTGGAATTTAGACGGCTGAGAGGGGATCTTATTGAAACATATTAGATTATTAAGGGATTGGACAAGCTGGAGGCAGGAAGCATGTTCCTGCTGATAGGTGAGTCCAGAACCAGAGGCCACAGTTTAAGAATAAGGGGTAGGCCATTTAGAACGGAGTTGAGGAAAAACTTTTTCACCCAGAGAGTGGTGGATATGTGGAATGCTCTGCCCCAGAAGGCAGTGGAGGCCAAGTCTCTGGATGCTTTTAAGAAAGAGATGGACAGAGCACTTAAAGATAGCAGAATCAAAGGTTATGGGGATAAGGCAGGAACTGGATACTGATTGTGGATGATCAGCCATGATCACAGTGAATGGCGGTGCAGGCTCGAAGGGCCAAATGGCCTACTCCTGCACCTATTGTCTATTGAGCTCTGGAATTAATATATTTCTTTCATCTTGGTTTAGTGCTTGACATTGTAAGAAACCCTATTCATTTATATATGTCACACCCAATTTGTGTACCTGCTCATTACATGAATGGGGGAAGGAAGTTGCCCAGTACATGAAATGAGCTGCTACACACACTGGGTGTGACATACCAGGGGTGATTGATAGGTTCCTTGCCTAAGGTGGAAGAAGTCAATTTAGAAAACCTGTCAATTTTCAATTATCTCACACAGAAATACCACAAAAGTTATTAACTTCAAACTTTCTGCATGATCACTCACAGAGCGGAACTACACGTACATGTAACGACAGCTGTAAACTTCAGGCCTTCTGACTTAGGCCACGAACTTATCAATCACCCCTCGTACAGCTCCAGCACCTAAAAGATTGTCACTGCACCCCTGCTCCAGCCGTCAGACAGAGCCCGGGCCCGGACCTTTCCCGATCCACCGGCCCCGATTCACACAAACCCGAGATTTGTTTCCACTCACCACCGCCCGAACAGGAGAACCGCCAACAGCAGCTGCATTCGGCACCGCGCATGCGTTTGGCAGGAGGTTCGCGGCAGCGCCGCCGGTGGCCGGAGGTCCATGCAGCGCCACCAGTGGCCGGAGGCCGGAGCGACAACGGAGAAGTAAACCACAAACACAACAAAGTCTGCAGACGCTGGAAATCCAAAGCAACACAAACAAAATGCTGGCGGAACTGAGCAGGCCGGGCAGCATTTATCGAAAAGAGTCAACAGTCGACGTTTCCAGTTGAACACACCTTCAGGACTGAGATGAAATGACGGAAATACCTGAATAAAATCGGTCCGGATGAGGAAATGTCTCGCTGGAAGGTGATAGGTGAAGCCAGGTAGGTGGGAAAGCTGAAAAGCTGAAGAAAATAGAATCTAATAGGAGAGGAGAGTGGAGAATAGGAGAAAGGGATGGAGCAGTGGACCCAGAGAGAAGTGATCAGCAGGTGAGAGGACGTGAAAAGTCAGAGAGGAAGAGAGGGAGTGGGAGGGAGGGGTGAGGGGGAGGTTTGTTCACCGGAAGGAGAAATCGATATTCATACCATCAGGTTGGGAGGGGGGGTACTCAGACGGAATATAAGGTGCTGATCCTGGACCCTGAGTGATCCCCTGACTCTGAGAGGAAGGGGTGTCTATGGTCCACATTGTCAGGGTGTTGAGTTTACCAGGAGACAGAGACCGCAGGGACGGGAGGTTTTCTGTTGACTAATACACTGTGTGTGGACCCCGCTGGCAATTCTGGTGTTGTGACCCGAATCGAGACAAACACCAGGCTGCCCACTCCACCAACAACACGGCACAGCCGGACACATAACAGGGGACTTTACATCTCACAACACTGGATTCAGTGATGAAACCCGTGATTAATGTTGTTGTCCCACCGAAATCATAAGAAACGTCCATTCAGGTGTTTTTAAATACGAGCGCTCCCCCACAGGTGACGTCACACAGGGCACGCACGCGCCTGACATCACACATGGGTCCCCCACAGCGGGATCTGCCCTCACGTGCACCGTGTCTTACGTCACCCGCGCGCTGGAGAGCTCGAGCTTTATCGGTTTAACGGCTGAGCTACGAATCCCCTCCCCCACCGCTGTCAACAGAGGATTCAGGAGCTGCGCTATTCCCATTGGTGCGAAGCGATGTCAATCACTGGTTACAACCAATAGCGGAGGCGGACCAGCCGAGAGGGCGTTACCCCCGATGAGTCCGTCGGTCGCGTCGGTCTCTCCGTCAAAGCGGAACAAATCCCAAAGTAAATGTCCGGTTTCTGATTTATTTCCATTTCCCTCCGAGGGAACAAAATCTTTGACATCAGCTGTTGAGAAAATCACCTTTGTTCTACCCCCATGTGAGATGAGGAGAGGTGAGGTACACCCCAGGTGCGGGACACGGGAAACTGGGTGAGAGTCGGGAAGGGGAATGAGGTGAAATGGCCATCGCAGAGTAATCTTGTGTCCGTCCCGCACAACAACAGGTGGACCCACTTTAGACACTGTCGGGGGGATCACTGACAGAGGAAAGTCAAAGGGGTGAGAGGGGACTAATATCCCAGTGGTGAGGCTCGCTAGTGCTAGTGTGGGGAGAGGGTGATGTGGTTCAAATAAGTTGTAGGGGGAATGGGAGCCAGAATGACAGAACAGATAGTGGGGAGGGTGAATTGACTTTATTACATACATCCTTCATATACATGAGGAGTAGAAATATTTACATTATGTCTCCGTCTGAATGTGCAATGTGTAATTTATAGTCATTTATAATAAATAGTTTGTACACAGGACAGTCAATATAACATAGAAATGCAATTGTATCAGCATGAATTAATCAGTCTGATGGCCTGGTGGAAGATGATGTCCCGGAGCCTGTTGGTCCTTTTGCTGTGTTACCGTTTCCTGGATGGGAGCAGCAGGAACAGTTTGTGGTTTTGGTGACTCGGGTCCCCAATATCCTTTGGGCCCTTTTTACACACCTGTCTCTGTAAATGTCCTGAATAGTGGGAAGTTCACATCTACAGATGTGCTGGGCTGTCCGCACCACTCTCTGCAGGTTCCTGCGATTAAGGGAAGTACAGTTCCCATACCAGGCAGTGATGCAGCCAGTCAGGATGCTCTCAGTTGTGTCCCTGTAGAAAGTTCTTAGGATTTGGAGCCCCATCCCAAACTTCTTCAGCCGTCTGAGGTGAAAGAGGTGCTGGTGTGCTTTTTTCACAACACAGCCGGTATGTACAGACCATGTGAGATCCTTGGTGATGTTTATGCTGAGGAACTTAAAGCTGTTCACCCTCTCAACCCCAGATCCATTGATGTCAATAGGGGTTAGCCTGTCTCCATTCCTCCTGTCGTCCACAATCAGCTCCTTTGTTTTTGTGACCATGAGGGAGAGTTTGTCCTCTTGACACCAGTCAGATGTTGTTCAGACCTCAGATAGAGTCGGCAATCAAATGGTTGAGCATGGTGCGATGAATGTGCTGAGCTGTGTATATCACAATGCAAGAAGCATCGTAGGAAAGCCAGATGAGCTCAGGACAGGGAATTATCATATTGTAGCCATTACTGGGACTTGGTTGCACCCAACAGTCTGAGGGATTTAGAGGAACAAATTTGTAGAGAGATCGCAGACCGTGCCAAGAAACAAAGATGACCTTAATCAGTACCTAGAATTCCCAACGTACGCCTTCTTAACCACAGAGTCAACCTGCGTAGCAGCTTTGAGTGACTTATGGACTCGCACCACAAGATCCCTCTGATCCTCTGCACTGCCAAGAGTCTCACCATTAGTACTATATTCTGCCATCATATTTGACCTACGAAAGTGAACCACCTCACACTTATCTGGGTTGAATTCCATCTTCTACTTCTCAGCCCAGTTTTGCATCCTATCAATGTCTGCTGTAATCTCTGACAGCCCTCCACACTATCCACAACACCTCCAACCTTTGTGTCATCAGCAAATTTACTAACCCATCCCTCCACTTCCTCATCCAGGTCATTTATAAAAATCACAAAGAGTAGGGGTCCCAGAACAGATCCCTGAGGCACACCACTGGTCACCGACCTCCATGAAGAATATGACCTGTCTACAACCACTCTTTGCCCTCTGTGGGCAAGCCAGATCTGGATCCACAAAGCAATCTCCCCTTGGATCCCAGGCCTCCTTACTTTCTCAATAAGCCTTGCATGGTGTACCTTATCAAATCAAATGTTCTTCTGATGTTAGCCTTAAACTAGACTGGTGTTTAATATTGTGGATCTGTAAAAGATAAATCAGTTCTGTTTCAAATCTCATGTCACAGATACTTACTGTCTCTACCACACTCACTCTGTACACTAGAGAGGCCACTCAGTCCGTCTGGTTCCTGCCCATGTTTCTGTTCCATATCAGTATTGTAAAATCTAGCCCTACCGTTCACTTCACCTCTCACTCTCCCCATGATGACAGGTTGCAACTAGTCACTACTCTGCAGGAGAAGAGATTTCCCTTGAATTTCATAGAATCATAGAAATCTAGAGCAGATTACAGGCCCCTCAGCTCACAATGTTGTGCCAATCATGTAACCTACTCCAGAAACTGCCTGGAATTTCCCGACCGCATTGCCCTCTATTTTCCTAAGCTCCATGTACCTGTCTATTGGTAATCATTTTCCAATGTTCTATAGATTCAGGATCAGTTCCTGTGGATTGGAGGGTAGCTAATGTTATCCCACTTTTGAAGAAAGGAGGGAGTGAGAAAACAGGCAATTATAGAAACATAGAAAATAGGTGCAGGAGTAGGCCATTCGGCCCTTCAAGCCTGCACCGCCATTTATTATGATCATGGCTGATCATCCAACTCAGAACACTGCCCCAGCCTTCCCTCCATACCCCCTGACCCCCGTAGCCACAAGGGCCATATCTAACTCCCTCTTAAATATAGCCAATGAACTGGCCTCAACTGTTTCCTGTGGCAGAGAATTCCACAGATTCACCACTCTCTGTGTGAAGAAGTTTTTCCTAATCTCAGTCCTAAAAGGCTTCCCCTCTATCCTCAAACTGTGACCCCTCGTTCTGGACTTCCCCAATATCGGGAACAATCTTCCTGCATCTAGCCTGTCCAATCCCTTTAGGATCTTATACGTTTCAATCAGATCCCCCCTCAATCTTCTAAATTCCAACGAGTACAAGCCCAGTTCATCCATTCTTTCTTCATATGAAAGTCCTGCCATCCCAGGAATCAATCTGGTGAACCTTCTCTGTACTCCCTCTATGGCAAGGATGTCTTTCCTCAGATTAGGGGACCAAAACTGCACACAATACTCCAGGTGTGGTCTCACCAAGGCCTTGTACAACTGCAGTAGTACCTCCCTGCTCCTGTACTCAAATCCTCTCGCTATAAATGCCAGCATACCATTCGCCTTTTTCACTACCTGCTGTACCTGCATGCCCACTTTCAATGACTGGTGTATAATGACACCCAGGTCACGTTGCACCTCCCCTTTTTCTAATCGGCCACCATTCAGATAATAATCTGTTTTCCTATTTTTGCCACCAAAGTGGATAACTTCACATTTATCCACATTAAATTGCATCTGCCATGAATTTGCCCACTCACCCAACCTATCCAAGTCACCCTGCATCCTCTTAGCATCCTCCTCACAGCTAACACTGCCACCCAGCTTCGTGTCATCCGCAAACTTGGAGATGCTGCATTTAATTCCCTCATCCAAGTCATTAATATATATTGTAAACAATTGGGGTCCCAGCACTGAGCCTTGCAGTACCCCACTAGTCACCGCCTGCCATTCTGAAAAGGTCCCGTTTATTCCCACTCTTTGCTTCCTGTCTGCTAACCAATTCTCCACCCACACCAATACCTTACCCCCAATACTGTGTGTTTTAAGTTTGCACACTAATCTCCTGTGTGGGACCTTGTCAAAAGCCTTCTGAAAATCCAAATATACCACATCCACTGGTTCTCCCCTATCCACTCTACTAGTTACATCCTCAAAAAATTCTATGAGATTCGTCAGACATGATTTTCCTTTCACAAATCCATGCTGACTTTGTCCGATCATTTCACCGCTTTCCAAATGTACTGTTATCACATCCTTGATAACTGACTCCAGCAGTTTCCCCACCACCGACGTTAGGCTAACCGGTCTATAATTCCCCGGTTTCTCTCTCCCTCCTTTTTTAAAAAGTGGAGTTACATTAGCCACCCTCCAATCCTCAGGAACTAGTCCAGAATCTAACGAGTTTTGAAAAATTATCACTAATGCATCCACTATTTCTTGGGCTACTTCCTTAAGCACCCTGGGATGCAGACCATCTGGCCCTGGGGATTTATCTGCCTTCAATCCCTTCAATTTACCTAACACCACTTCCCTACTAACATGTATTTCGCTCAGTTCCTCCATCTCACTGGACCCTCTGTCCCCTACTATTTCTGGAAGTTTATTTATGTCCTCCTCAGTGAAGACAGCACCAAAGTAATTATTCAATTGGTCTGCCATGTCCTTGCTACCCATAATCAACTCACCTGTTTCTGCCTGCAGGGGACCTACATTTGTCTTTACCAGTCTTTTCCTTTTTACATATCTATAAAAGCTTTTACAGTCCGTTTTTATGTTGCCTGCCAGTCTTCTCTCATAATCTTTTTTCCCCTTCCTAATCAAGCCCTTTGTCCTCCTCTGCTGAACTCTGAATTTCTCCCAGTCCTCAGGTGAGCCAATTTCTCTGGCTAATTTGTATGCTGCTTCTTTGGAATTGATACTATCCCTAATTTCTCTTGTCAGCCACGGGTGCACTACCTTCCTTGATTTATTCTTTTGCCAAACTGGGATGAACATTTGTTGCAGTTCATCCATGCAACCTTTAAATGCTTGCCATTGCATATCCACCGTCAATCCTTTAAGTGTCATTTGCCAGTCTATCTTAGCTAATTCACGTCTCATACCTTCAAAGTTACCCCTCTTTAAGTTCAGAACCTTTGTTTCTGAATTAACTATGTCACTCTCCATCTTAGTGAAGAATTCCCCAATATTATGGTCACTCTTACCCAAGGGGCCTCTCACAACAAGATTGCTAATTAACCCTTCCTCATTGCTCAAAACCCAGTCCAGAATAGCCTGCTCTCTAGTTGGTTCCTCGACATGTTGGTTCAAAAAACCATCCCGCATACATTCCAAGAAATCCTCTTCCTCAGCACCTTTACCAATTTGGTTCACCCAATCTACATGTAGATTGAAGTCACCCAATATAACTGCTGTTCCTTTATTGCACACATTTCTAATTTCCTGTTTAATACCATCTCTGACCTCACTACTACTGTTAGGTGGCCTGTACACAACTCCCACCAGTGTCTTCTGCCCCTTAGTGTTACGCAGCTCTACCCATATCGATTCCACATCTTCCCGGCTTATGTCCTTCCTTTCTATTGCGTTAATCTCTTCTTTAACCAGCAACGCCACCCCACCTCCCCTTCCTTCATGTCTATCCCTCCTGAATATTGAATATCCCTGAACGTTGAGCTCCCATCCCTGGTCACCCTGGAGCCATGTCTCTGTGATCCCAACTATATCATAATCGTTAATAACAATCTGCACTTTCAATTCATCCACCTTATTACGAATGCTCCTTGCATTGACACACAAAGCCTTCAGGCGCTCTTTTACAACTCTCTTAGCCCTTATACAATTATGCTGAAAAGTGGCCCTTTTTAATGCTTGCCCTGGATTTGTCGGCCTGCCACTTTTACTTTTCTCCATTGTACTTTTTGTTTCTACCCTCACTTTATACCCCTCTGTCTCTCTGCACTGGTTCCCATCCCCCTGTAGTGAACTAACCTCCTCACGCCTAGCCTCTTTAATTTGATTCCCACCCCCCCAGCCGTTCAAGTTTAAAGTCACCTCAGTAGCCCCCGCTAATTTCCCTGCCAGGATATTGGTCCCCCTAGGATTCAAGTACCCCCTAGGATTATAGACCAGTTAGTCTGACATCAGTGGTGGGGAAGATGCTGGAATCAATTGTAAAAGATGTAATAGTTGCACATTTGGATAGCAGTGGCAGGATAGGTCCCAGTCAACATGGATTTACGATGGGAAAATGATGCTTGACTAATCTTCTGGAATTTTTTGAGAACGTAACTATGAAAATGGACATGGGAAAGCCAGTGGATGTAGTGTACCTAGACTTTCGGGAAGCCTTTGATAAGGTCCCACGTAGGAGGTTAGTGTGCAAAATTAGAACAAATGGTATTCGGGGTAGGGTACTGACATGGATAGAAAATTGGTTGGCAGACAGGAAACAAAGAGTAGGGATTAATGTGTCCTTTTCAGGCAGTGACCAGTGGGGTACCGCAAGGCTCGGTGCTGGGACCGCAGCTATTTACAATATACATTAATGATTTAGATGAAGGGATTAAAAGTAACATTAGCAAATTTGCAGATGACACAAATCTGGGTGGCAGTGTGAAATGTGAGCAGGACGTTATGAGAATGCAGGGTGACTTGGACAGGTTGGGTGAGTGGGCAGATGCACGGCGGGTGCAGTTTAATGTGAATAAATGTGAGGTTATCCACTTTGGTGGCAAGAACAGGAAGGCAGATTACTATCTAAATGGTGTTAAGTTAGGAAAAGGGGAAGTACAAGGAGATTGAGGTGTCCTTGTTCATCAGTCACTGAAAGTAAGCATGCAGGTGCAGCAGGCAATGAAGAAAGCTAATGGCATGCTGGCCTTCATAACAAGGGGAATTGAGTATAAGAGCAAAGAGGTCCTTCTGCAATTGTACAGGCCCTGGTGAGACCACACCTGGAATATTGTGTACAGTTTTGGTCTCCAAATTTGTGGAAGGACATTCCAGCTATTGAGGGAGTGTAGCATAGTTTCACAAGGTTAATTCCCGGGATGGTGGGACTGTCATATGTTGAAAGATTGGAGCGACTGGGGTTATATACGCTGGAATTTAGAAGGATGAGAGGGGATCTGATTGAAACGTATAAGGTTATTAAGGGATTGGACACGCTAGAGGCAGGAAACATGTTCTCGATGTTCGGGCAGTCCAGAACCAGAGGCCACAGTTTAAGAATAAGGGGTAGACAATTTAGAACAGAGTTGAGGAAAGACTTTTTCACCCAGAGGGTTGTGGTTCTGTGGATTGCTCTGCCTCAGAAGGCAGTGGAGACCAATTCTCTGGATTCTTTCAAAAAAGAGTTAGATAGAGCTCTTAAATATAGCAGAGTGAAGGGATATGGGGAGAAGGCAGGAACTGGATACTGATTGTGGATGATCAGCCATGATCACAGTGAATGGTGGTTCTGACTCTAAGGGCCGAATGGCCTACTCCTGCACCTATTGTCGATTGTCTAAGAGTATCTTAAAAGACCCTATTGTATCCAGGTCTACCAATGTCTCTGGCTGTGCATTCCACACACCCACCACTCTTTGACATCTCCTGTGCGCCTGCTTACAAGCACCTTAAAACTATGCCCCTCGTGTTAGGCATTTCAGCCCTGGGAAAAAGCCTCTGGCTATCCACACGACCAATATCTCTCATCATCTTATACACCTGCATGAATTCCCTGCATGATTTTCTCCAGGCTGAATAAGACGATGAGCTCCCTGTGTATTTGAAGTTCTTCAGCGCTGTGAAATAATTTAGCTGAACTCCTTTGCTGCTCTTTTCAAAGTTTTCGGTCATTTTCACTAATTTCAAAGGACTGTGCCTCAGACAGCTGGGTTGTTGCAATGCGCCTCTAAAGTCTGACAGCAGACTAGCGAATGATTCTTCGATGGAGCAGAGTCAGAAACCAATGAGATGCCGGCCTGAGTCAGGGCTTTGAGGCTCCAGAGAGAGATGGGGTCTAGAGTTTATGAGGAGGAGGAGGAATCAGACCAGCAGGATGTGTCTACAAATGAAACATTTGGAAACTGATTGATTGAAAAAAAAAGTTGGTTAATTTCTCCAAAATACTGGAAGAAATCAGCAGACCTGGCAACAGATGTGGAGAGGAATAAGTAGATAACATTCAGGCCGAACCCTTTCAGCATGCCTGGACTATGTACTCCTCTGCTTAGTCGCTACCTGAACTGCAGAGTTCCTCCAGCATTTTGTGTGTGTATGTCTCTGTACTTCCAGCAACTGCAGAATCTGTTGTGTTTTATATCTACGTTTGTAAGAGGATTTTACTTTGGCATTTGATACACGTTGATATTGAGTATATTGTTTATGGGAGCCGCTTTCTTCGTTAAAACAGCTGCTGAACAAAAAAAACTTAGGTATGGACATGGAACAGGTGCTTACAGAAACTTGTAATGGCGCCGTGATTACCCATAAATCCCTGCATTAGAAATTTCGCCGAAGCACCGATCAAATGCGCAGGCGTAAAGGTTGTGACGTTTCGAATATCACGCATGCGCGCAGTATGGTGGGCCTAAGTAGATCGGCTGCAGGTAAGAGGGAGTCTCCGGGGGTTAGTAGGGGGTTTCAACACCGACTTCGGGTAGTTGCTGTGACTCCGGACTCCGTGACCCGCAATCCCGGGACAGTCCTGCTCTCTTCCCTCTCTCTCAGCCCCACCATCCGTACACGGGCCCCGGGGAGCTTCCGGCTGATGAGGGAATGGGAACCGATGGGTCTCTCAGACAGAGCTGAGCTCCAGCTGTCTAAATGCAAGGATCGGGAACTCGGAGAAAGGGAACAAAATCTTTTACATCAGCTGTTGTGAAAATCACCTTTGATCTGCCTCCAGTCACAAACAAGAGAAAATCTGCAGAGAGGGCACAGTTTTAAGGTGCTTGGAAGCAGGTACGAAGGAGATGTCAGGGGTGTTGTGTTCTTTATACGTACCGTGGGTTACTAATAACAAACCATATTCTGCAGAATTGAACTTTTATTTAACAGCAACAAAACCACGGTTTACACTGCCATGCTTTTCTATCATTCTTCATTTCTGTTCATGCTCAGAACTCTGTCCAGTCACGTCCTGACACGTGATATCACCACAAGGGGTGAGTTTTTTTAGACCGGGTGGTGAGTGCGTGGAATGGGCTGCGGCAGCTGTGATGAAGCCGAATACAATAGGGTCTTTTAAGAGGCTCCTGGATAGGTACACTTCATGTAGAAAAATACAGGGCTATGGGGAACTCTAGGGAATTTCTGAAGTAAATAATGTTCAGCACAGCGTTGTGGGCCGAAGGGCCTGTATTGTGCTGTATTGTATTGTGTTGTATAAATGGGGAAGTCACTTACCCATGACCTCTGGTTGTCGTCCCACCCAACATCAGTGGAAAAAGCTGCTTGCATTTACCCTATCTATACCCTCATACCTTTTGTACACTTCCAACAAATCCTCAAAGCAATGTATGATTTCCTTGTTTATGCTTAGAGCCTTTTTTAGGTGTATAGGATGATGAGGGGCATTGATCATGTGGATAGCCAGAGGCTTTTCCCAGGGCTGAAATGGCCAACATGAGGGGCGTAGCTTTAAGCTGCTTGGAAATAGGTACCGAGGGGATGGCAGGGGTAAGTTTTTTATACAGAGAGTGGTGGGTGCGTGGAATGCACTGCCTGCAGTGGTGGTCGAGCCAGATACAAGAGGGTCTTTTAACAGCCTCTTAGATAGGTACATGGAGCTTAGAAACATAGAGGTCCATGTGCTAGGGAAATTCCAGGCAGTTTCTAGAGTAAGTTTCATAGTTGGCACATCATTGTGGGCTGAATGGCCTGGAATATGCTGTAGATTTCTATGTTATATGTTGAACTGCGAAATAACTTTGGCTATCCTACAATCCTCTGATAATCCCCCGTCACTAAGGATGATTTAATTATCTCTGCTAGGGCCCCAACAATTTCTGCACTACCTCCCGTAGGGTTCGAGGGAGCACCTTGTCATGCCCTGAAGATTTATCCACCCTAATCTGCCTCAGGATAGCAAACATCTCCTTTTCTTTAATCTGTACAGGTCCCATGATTTTAATGCCACTTTTCCACACTCTCATTGACACTGTGTCCATCTCCTGAGTAAATGAGATGAAAAAAATATTTAAGATCTCCCCCATCTGCTTTGGTTCCACACGTGGATTGCCACTTCAGTCTTCCAGAGGACCAATTTTGTGCCTTGCAATTCTTTTGCTTTTAATCTATCTCCAGAATCCCTGAGGATTATCCTTTATCTCTTCTGTGAGGGGAATCTCATGCTTTCTTTCAACCATCCTGAATTATTTCTTATGTGTCCTCTTGCATTTCTTATACTCCATAAGAACCTACCTGCCTATCCTTGTTATGCAACTCCATTTTGTGCTTCACCAGGTTCTCAATATCACTTGAAAACCAAGAGATACAGTTTCTATCTTTACCTTTTATTCTGACAAGCACATACCCACTTTGTTCTTACAAAATTTTGCTTTGAAGGCCTCAATTTACCAAGCACACCTTTGCCATAAAGCAGCCTGTCCCAGTCCACAGTTGCCAGATGCTGGTGTCATAATTTCAGTGTTGTTCCATGCCCTGAACACATCTGCCTTTCCTACACTGCTCCTTGTATTGAAATGTACAGGGCTCAGCATGTTCACTGCACCATGCTCAACTTTTTCATTCCTGAATTTGTCTGAGGACTGAACAACATCTGTCTCCACAACCTCTCCACTATCTGTTCTGTTATTCAGGGCTCTATTCCCCCTGCAACTTTAGCTTAACCCCCCCCCCCCTTACCCCTACCTCCCACCGTACAGCTCTATCACCCCTTTGGCTTTCCTCTCCCAGATCAATAAAAAGGAGGTGCATACCAGGTACAGGCAGATAGGAACAAATGGAGTACTTATGAAGTACAGGAAATTCAAGTGAACACTTATGAAAGAAATAAAAGAAGGCGTGAGGTTGCCCCAGCAGTCAAAGTGAAGGAGAATCCTCAGGGATTCTGCAGATATATTATGAGTGAAAAGATTGCAAGGGAAAAAATTAATCCTCTGCAAGATCAGAATGGTAATCCATATGAGGAGACAAAATAGATGTGGGAGATTTTTTTTGCATCCATATTTACACAGGAGATGGACACAGAGTCTATAGAAGTGAGGCAAAGCAGCATCAACTTCCTGGACCCTGTACAGATTACAGAGGTGGAGGTGTTTGCTGTCTTAAGGCAAATTAGCGTGGATAAATACCCAGGGCCTGACAAGTTGTTCCCTGGGACTCTGCGGCAGACAAGTGCAGAAATTGTTGGGGCCCATGCGCAGATATTTAAATCAACCTTAGTGACAGGTGAGGTACTGGAGGATTGGAGGACAGCCAATGTTGTTCCGCTGTTCAAGAAAGGCTCTAAAGTAAACTAAGAGATTGTACATTGGTGAGCTTGACATCAGTAGTGGGAAAGCTATTGGAACGTGTGTGCAGGAACCGGATATATACTGTAAGTACTTGGATAGATGTGGACTGATTAAGGATAGACAGCATGGCTTTGTGCACGGTAGGTAATGTCTAACCAATCTTACAGAGCCTTTTGAGGAAGTTGTCAGGAAAGTGGATGAAGGCAAGGCAGTGGATGTTGTCTACATGGACTTTAGCAAGGCACTTGACAAAGTCTCATATGGAAGGTTGGTCAAGAAGGTTCAGTCACTCAGCATTCAGGATGAGATAGTAAATTGGATGAGACACTGGCTTTGTGAGAAGCCAGTGTGTGGTAGCAGATGGTTGCCTCTCTGACTGGAGGCCTGTGACTAGTGGTGTGCCACAGGGATCAGTGCTGGATCTGTTATTGTTTGTCATCTATGTCAGTAATCTGGATGTTAACATGGTTAGCTGGATCAGCAAATTTGTGGCTGACATCAAGATTGGTGGTGTAGTGGACAACGAGGAAGACTATCATGGCTTGCAGTGTGATCTGGACCCGCTGGAAAAATGGTTTGAGAAATGGAAAATGGAATTTAATGCAGACAAGTGTGAAGTGTTGCACTTTGGTAGGACCCACCAGGGTTGGTCTTACACAGTGACTGGTCGGGCACCGAGAAGCATTGTAGAAGAAATGAATCTGAGAATACTGGTCTATATTTCACTGAAAGTGGTATCACAGTTCGATAGGGATGGAAAGAAAGATTTTGGGACATTGGCCTTCATAAACCAAATTACTGAGTACAGGAGATGATGTTATGTTGGTGTTGTACAAGACATTGGTGAGGCCGAATTTGGAGTGTTGGGTCCAGTTTTGGTCACTGTTACGTACCCCGTAACTGGGTTGCCAAACCAGCAGAAATGGATCACTCAGTTGGAGTATGGATTACTGGAACTAAGAAAGTTTTATTAAAGGAATAAGCAACACAGTACCCTAATAGTAAGGATATAAATGCAACAGGTTAGCAATGAATAAACACACATGTACACAGAACTAGGATAATAGGATCAATCAAGCTCTGTCGCAGTCTAGGGGTAAAATGATCAATCACAAGTGACAGAGTTCAATTTAGTTCATTTCGCAGTAATCGCTTTTGTGCCGTTGAAGAGAGAGAGAGAGAGAGAGAGAACGAGAACGAATGAATATTCAAATCGGATTCCAAACAGACCTTCGATATTCCTCGCAGTTAGCTTTCGGGCGAGCCCTTTGTAATGTCTTCTGAGGTCACCGACTGTGACCCCTCCGTTTCAGACACGATCGTTCTTCTGCGGTGAACCTAGCACCCAGGCAAGGGCGGACCCACACACCTGGTTCCCGCCGACCGTAACTTTCCACCCTGTGCGTCTGTGGCTGGTCCCGCGACCAGCCCTCCAAAACTCCCACCGACTTGTGGGGGCGCACCGCTTCCAGGGTCTCGTTACCTCGTGGTGTCGTGAGTGGTGTCTATTGCCTTAGCGAAACTGTCCCTTTTTATCCCCCCTGTTGGGGTATCGCCTGTCCATCAGACTTCAAACAGTTCAGGGTTTCAAAGCAGCCGGTCTTGACAATACTCAGACCGGTGTCTCCTTCCGTTAAACTCTCTCGTCTCTTCATTAACATTTCCAAATGTTGCTCCATTGTCTTACTTATCTCTCCTCCTGAAGACAGGTGGCAGATCAACTGACGATCCCACTGCTGATAGCACAGGACAGTCAACATCTCAGTCTTTGCACACCTTTGTCACATCACCAACCTACAGGAAGATGTAAAAGAGGTTGAAAGAGTTCAGGGAAAGTTCGCAAGGATGTTGCCAGGTCTGGAGGACTTGGGTTATAAGGAAAGATTGAACAGGATGGGGCTTTATTCCTTGGAATGTAAAAGATTGAGGGGAGATTTGATGGAGGTGTGCCAAAATTATGAGGGTTATAGTTAGGGTAAATGCAAGCTGGCTTTTTCCACTGAGATTTGGTGGGACTCCAACCAGAGGCCACGGATTAGGGGTGACGTTGAAACATGAAGGGGAACATGAGGGGAAACTTTTTCACACAGATGGTCATCCAGGTGTGGAATGAGCAGACAGTCCAACTGGTGCGTGCGAGCTCAATTTCAACATGTAAGAGGTTTGTATAGGTACCTGGATGGTAGGGGTACAGGGGTAGACAGTTTAAATAGTTCAACACAAACTAGATGGGCCAAATGGCCTGTTTCTGTGTTGTACTTTTCTATGACTCTGTGACAAGAACATGAAATAATATTAATATTCATTTAATTCCTTTTAACAGCTGTGCAGACCAACCATTCATCTGGGCAGAAGATGTTTTCATGGCTTTAAGACTGTGGCACTTTAAATTGACAGTAGATAAAAGAAAATCCCAGCTCTACGTCAGCAAAGGGGGAAACCCATTCATCTGCTCAGACAGTGGGAATGGATTCAGTCGGTCATCTCAACTGAAGGTACATCAGCAAGTTCACACTGGGACAAGGCCATTCACCTGTTCTGTGTGTGAGAAGGGATTCAGTCAGTCTTCCCACCTGTGGACACTCCATTCAGTTCACATCGAGCAGAGGCTGGTCATCTGCTGAATTTGTGGGGAATGTTTCACTCGGTTATCTGACCTAATGGCTCACCAGCGAGTTCACACCGGGGATCGGCTGTTCGCCTGCTCAGACTGTGGGAAGGGATTCACTAAATCATGTAAACTGAAGGTGCATCAGCGAGTTCACACGGGAGAGAGGCCGTTCACCTGCTCAGACTGTGGGAAGGGATTTACTGTATCGTCTCAGTTACTGAGACACCAGTCAGTTCACACTGGGGAGAGGCCATTCACCTGCTCAGACTGTGGGAAGGGATTCATTCAGTCATCTCATCTGAAAGCACACCAGCGAGTTCACACCAGGGAGAGACCATTCACCTGCTCAGTCTGTGGGAAGGGATTCACTTGCTCAGTTAATCTGAAGGTACATCAGAGAGTTCACACCGGGGAGAGGCCGTTCACCTGCTCAGACTGCGGGAAGGGATTCAAACTGTTCACTCACCTACTGACACATCAGCGAGTTCACACTGGGGAGAGACCATTCACCTGCTCAGTCTGTAGGAAGGGATTCATTCAGTCATCTCAACTGAAGGTACATCAGAGAGTTCACACCAGGGAGAGACCATTCACCTGCTCAGTCTGTGGGAAGGGATTCACTTGCTCATTTAATCTGAAGGTACACCAGCGAGTTCACACTGGGGAGAGGCCGTTCACCTGCTCAGACTGTGGGAAGGGATTCAAACTGTTCGCTCACCTACTGACACATCAGCGAGTTCACACTGGGGAGAGGCCGTTCACCTGCTCAGACTGTGGGAAGGGATTCACTCAGTCATATCAACTGAAGGTACATCAGCGAATTCACACTGGGGTGAGGCCGTTCACCTGCTCAGTGTGTGGGAAGGGATTCACAAAGTCATCTGCTGTACTGAGACACCAGTCAGTTCACACTGGGGAGAGGCCATTCATCTGCTCAGTGTGTGGGAAGGGATTCATAGAGTCATCTCAACTGAAGATACATCAGCGAGTTCACACCGGGGAGAGGCCGTTCACCTGCTCAGACTGTGGGAAGGGATTCACTTGCTCATCTCATCTACTGAGACACCAGTCAGTTCACACTAGGGAGTGACCATTTACTTGCTCAGTCTGTGGGAAGGGATTCAATTGGTCATTTCACCTGCTGACACACAGGGAAATAGCCGTTCACCTGCTCTGTCTGTGGGAAGGGATTCATTACGTCATCTCAACTGAAGGAACATCAGCGAGTCCACACTGGGAAGGGGCTGATCACCTGCTCAGACTGTGGGAAGAAATTCTCTCAGCCAAATCAACCAATTGGGCATCACTGAGTTCACACTGGAGAGAGGCCGTTCACCTACTGTGAATGTGGTGAAGGATTTGTGGTGGACATGGACTGTGCCTTTAAATGAGAGAGAGAGAGAAACTGTCTACAGTACTGCTGCCTGCTTCTTGGTTGCCATGGTGAGAGAGAGGCGGAGTTATGTGATGGACAGTTCGATGTTCACAGTTGCTTCTTGGTTGCCATGGTGAGAGAGACGCGGAGTTATGTGATGGACAGTTCGATGTTCACAGTTGCTTCTTGGTTGCCATGGTGAGAGAGAGGCGGAGTTATGTGATGGACAGTTCGATGTTCACAGTTGCTTCTTGGTTACCATGGTGAGAGAGAGGCGGGGTTATGTGATGGACAGTTCGATGTTCACAGTTGCTTCTTGGTTGCCATGGTGAGAGAGAGGCGGAGTTATGTGATGGACAGTTCGATGTTCACAGTTGCTTCTTGGTTGCCATGGTGAGAGAGAGGCGGAGTTATGTGATGGACAGTTCAATGTTCACAGTTGCTTCTTGGTTGCCATGGTGAGAGAGAGGCGGAGTTATGTGATGGACAGTTCGATGTTCACAGTTGCTTCTTGGTTGCCATGGTGAGAGAGAGGCGGGGTTATGTGATGGACAGTTCGATGTTCACAGTTGCTTCTTGGTTGCCATGGTGAGAGAGAGGCGGAGTTATGTGATGGACAGTTCGATGTTCACAGTTGCTTCTTGGTTGCCATGGTGAGAGAGAGGCGGAGTTATGTGATGGACAGTTCGATGTTCACAGTTGCTTTGTAGCGTGTTTATTTAAGCAAGGTCAGATGACTCTCCCAGAGACACACAGTGGGACACCGGTTACGGCGACCGGTCAGTGAAAGGAGGCCAGTGACAGAGGAGTCACTGGGTGGAACTTTCGAGTGCCCACAAGCGAGGGTTGAGGATCGATCAGGGTAATTGATCAGTGGCTGTCATGGTGTGTGGAAGGGCTGACCCTGTGGAGGCTACCGGTGTGTCTACCCTTGCCTGGGTGGTAGTTTACCCTCGAAGACGGTCTCCTTAGTGATAAGCTGCGTTTGGCTAACTCGAGAGTGGATTTGGAGCCTGACGATGGAAGATCAACGGTACCTGTTTACTCGTTCTTCTCCTAGTGTGGTTTTCACCTTGGATCACAAATACCTTCCTCACACACACCAATTCCGTGGATTGAACTGAACTTCCTTACATTTCCATCGTAAGACTTTAACTCTTGCCACCCAAGCTTTAACGAGTTTGGGAATTGTATTTACACACATATAGATGTGTAACACTGCTGACTTTTGATTTACCTGGTTTAAATTACTATATGAAGTAGTTACTAATAAACAGTGGTTTATAATATCAAAACCAGACTCAAGGTGTGCTCTATTGCAGCTGGTTCATTTAAACTGTTGCTTTTATGTAACATAATTGGGGCCTGCGTCCGGGATATGAAGAAATTGGTTGGGGGCTGAATTGATTGATTAATGATCGATCTGATTGGGGAAATCTCCTTTGATTTGTTTGAGTGGAAGATCAGCAGCAATGGAGGTTGATGGGTTTCTGACAAAGCCAACCCCTGAAGCATTGGATGGCGCAAAGAGGGTTGTGCTGTTGGAAATTGCTCACAAGTTAAAACTTCAGGTGAGCACTAAAATGAGGAAGGCTCAGGTACAGACATTAATAGTGGAGTGTTATGTATCTAAGGAAGTGTTTGATGGAGATGTGTTGGAAATGTTTGCTGAAAGTAAACCTACTGGGGCTGAGCTGCAGCTCCCGTTAGAAAAATTAAAAAGGGAGGCTGAGGATAAGCAAAGACAGCATGAGTTACGACTAAAACAGTCCGAGGCTGAGGAAGCGGACAAACAGAGGGAAGAGGCAGAAAGACAGAGGTGATTCGAGGTGGAGGGATGGCCACAAGGAGGTTCAGTGCCAGATCCTGGTGGCAAGTTTAGTGCCAGTCGAGAAGTTAAGTTGGCACCTCCATTTGATGAAGCAGAAGTTGATAAGTCCTTCTTGCAGTTTGAAAAAGTGGCTCAGAATCGAAGGTGGCTGAAAGACAGCTGGGCTGTTATGTTACAAAGTGTAATTCAGGGGAAAGCCCAGCAAGGGTAGTCTGCCCTAACACTTGAAGAGGCAGCTGATTATGACTCAGTGAAAGAGGCTGTGCTCAAGCCTTATGAGTTGGTTCTGGAGGCTTACAGACAAAAGTTTAGAGATTTGAGGAAATCTGGGAACCAAACGTATGTGGAATTTGCCAGTGAGAAGTTTGTGTACTTCAGTCGTTGGTGTACCTCCGATGGGGTAAATGGGGATGTTCACAACTTGAAAGAGTTGGTTTTGATCGAAGAATTTAAAAGGTGCGACCCTGATGAGATGAAGACGTACCTGGATGAAAAGGATGTTGCCATTTTGCAGGAGGCTGCTAGATTAGCAGATGAGCTTGTTTTGACCCACAAGGTTAAGTTTACCTCGGGTGAGAGCTTCCAAGAGAGTAGCTGGGATGACCAGGGTAAACTAGAAGTGGAAGCTGGGACTAGTGATGAAAGCCTGGAACAGGAGGCAGTCCCAGTTGCCTGGGTTCAGGTTGTTGAAGCATCTGTAAATCCGCAGGATGCTGAGCATTGTGTTGAAGCTCAGTTAAAACCTGAAATGTCTGATTTGGTTGGAAAGGAATTCAGTCCTTTTGTGAAGTCTGGATTGGTTTCAGGACCTTTGACCTTGCTGAGGGAACAGTAGTTTGATGAGAAAGTGCATGTTAGTCTGCTAAATCATGTTTTTGGAATTTGAAAATAAACAAGTTGTTTCCCATGATGGGGGAGTCTAGTACGAGAGGGCATGGCTTAAGGATTGAAGGGCGCCCTTTCAGAACAGAAATGTGAAGAAATTGTTTTAGTCAGAGAGTGGTGAATCTATGGAATTTGTTGCCACGGGCAGCAGTGGAGGCCAAGTCATTGGGTGTATTTAAGGCAGAGATTGATAGGTATCTGAGTAGCCAGGGCATCAAAGGTTATGGTGAGAAGGCAGGGGAGTGGGACTAAATAGGAGAAAATGGATCAGCTCGTGATAAAATGGCGGAGCAGACTCGATGGGCCGAATGGCCCACTTCTGCTCCTTTGTCTTATGGTCTTATGGTCTAAGTTTGTGGTTTTGAGAGACAAGCCTTGGAGACTTCTCAAAACAAAGTGGAGTGTTATTTTGACCAGGGGAGACCATCTGCGGATGTTGTCATGGGAACATATGGAACAAAAGGTCTTGGGGAATGGAACAAATGATTTGTTTGAAATTTGGGTTGAGTATCGATCCAGGGTATTGATAAGTGACTCTCACAAGCAGGCACACAGTGGCAGCGGGTGGAAGCCGTTGCAGAGAAGGGGAGAGGAAGGTTTGAAACAAAGAACAGAGTGACAAAGGGTCACTGTTTGGACTCTCCCAACAGCCCACAAGGGTGGGTTTGGTTATTGATTCCAGTGAATACGAATGTGTGATTGTCACATAGTTTGATCCACTGGAGTGGGTGTTTCTGGTTAGGGGAATAACGTTTGTGAATACCACTTCTGTTTTACCCTTACCTGGGTGTGGTAGTTCAGTGGAAGACGGTACCCCTGTGGCAAATCACTGTTGGAGTTACTTCGTATGTCGTGGAACTGGACAAGTGGCTATCACGTTGTGTGACTGGGGCAACCCTGTGGAATCTACCTGTGTGTGTTACCCTTGCCTGGGTGGTAGTTCCCCCTGAACATGCTACCCCTGTGATAAGCTATCTTTTGGTGATAATCCATACATGGATTCTGGTTGAGTGTCCTGTGGTCACCACTTTGGGATTACCTGTAGCTGAATTCGGGTGTGGTATTGTGGTAACCACTCGTGTCAAAAGGATATTCCGTGAAGATCGCTGTAGGAGATACTTCGTGTGTGGATCTGGGAACGACAGAGATAAAACCTGCAGCTATTTTTATCCTGTTTATCATCGAGGAAAACAATGTAATTGCCTTCTCTCGACATTCACCTTTGGGTTACAAAGGTAGGGCTCTCGGTACCATTGACCTCTGTCTCGGGACTGCCGCAGGTGAAGTTTCGCCGAAGCCTCACTTGAAGTATGTGTCTGATATGAAGAAGGAGCTGCAAGGGCTTATGAGCTGGCTGGGGAGGCGGCTGCCAAGAAGAATCGGAGAAATAAGAAGAGGTGTGACCAGAAAGTGAAGTTCTCCCAACTCCTGCCGGCAGACTGAGTCCTCGTAAGGAATTTGGGATTTCCTGGGAAGCACAGGTTGGCTGATCGCTGGTCGGGCACACCCTATCTGGTGGAGAGTCAGTTGCCCGACTTACCGTTTTCCAAGTGCAGCCCGAGGATGGGAAGGGGCCGGTCAAGATTCTCCATCGGAATCATCTGTCGCCCCTGGGGTGAGATGTACAGATGGAACGGGAGCCCCAGGTGCCGGCTACAACCAGTACTGGGACTCTGCGTCCACGTGGGATGGAGGAAGAGCCCACACCGGGAGAGACGGGCCCGCTCAGAGGAGGATGATGACTCGGACAACTGGTGCATGTGGCTGTTCGCTGAGGCCCCCATGATTGAGGGGGAGGCTCCTGGCCCTTCCCCCACTGGGTTAGACGGGGTAAGGGTGGCTACTGATGGGCTGTCAGGGGTACCACAGGGCGTTGGAGAGGATGATGTGGGGCCCGAGTGAGAGATAGAGGGTTCCGAGGTGCAGAGGGGTTTGGGTGACCGCTCGCAGGAGGGTTCGCCTCATAGTTTCCATGAGTCTCCTGTAATGTCGGAGGTGGAGGAGTTCGAGGAGGGAGTACACAGATCACACAGAAGTAAGGACCCCCCACATAGGTTGGCCTTGATACGCCCAGGGAACAGGGTGTGATCTCCACTGTTTCGGGGAGTTATGTCACTGCTCTCTGCACTTGGGTTGGGCTCTGTGTTTTGCAGGAAGGGTTGGCAAATTATCTGAGTGTCATGAGGACATGACTGAATTCTGTGGGGGGAGAATGTAGGCTCTCATTACCATTAACTGTGGTGTTAGCTGTTCAGGCTAACAGAATGGCTTCTCTGTAATGTCACTTAATGCTGTCATGGGTTTCTGTAGCCGAAATATTTGAGTTAGATTATTTAGATTATGAGGACACTCAATCCTCGTTTATTGTCATTTAGAAATGAATGCATTAAGAAATGATACAATGTTCCTCCAGAGTGATATCACAAAAAAAAAACAGGACAAACCAAAGACTAACACTGGCAAGACCACATAGTTATAACATATAGTTACAGCAGTGCAAAGCAATACCATAATTTGATAAAGAGCAGACCATGGGCACGGTAAAAAAAAAGTCTCTAAGTTCCGATCAACACCGGATAGCAGGCAGCAAAAGGGAGAAACTCTCCCTGCCGTAAACCTCCAGGTGCCGACAACAGCCGATGCATTGGAAGCAACCGACCACAGCCGACTCTGAGTCCGTCCGAAAACTTCGAGACTCCGACCAGTTCCTCCGATACAGCCTCTCCGAGCACCATCCTCTGCCGAGCGCTTCGACCCCACCCCGGCCACCGAGCAACAAGCAAAGCTGAGGATTCCGGGCCTTCTCCTCCGGAGATTCTGGATCACACAGTAGAAGCGGCAGTGAAGAAGGCATTTCGGAAGTTTCTCCAGATGTTCCTCCGAGCTCTCACATCTGTCTCCATCAAATCAGGATTGTGCACAGCACCCTACTTGACAGATTACAGGTATCACCACCGGAGTGGCCGCTGCACACTGCGTCATGCTGCCATCTTCTCCTCCTCCTGCCGATACGGGTGGAACTAATCAATGGAGAATTGTTATGCTATCTTGTATGTCTGAGCTGAGTGGGAGTTCACCATCTTTTTCGGGAGGTGAGCGAGGAGGCCAGACGTGTGAGGAGCGGACAGCGGTTCCAGGGTGACGGATACTGGAAGTCGGCGGTTCGGACGGTGGCCAAGGGCTCGGAGGGTCGTTGTGGATGGAACCGGAGGTGTGAGCTCCAACGTATTAAAACATTATGTGCACAGACTGATAAACTTACTGCTTTGGTGCCTTTAGGTTATGTGTTTCTACTAACCCATCACTAAGAAATAACAAGTTGTAATTACTTACTCGCCTCTGGTGTATTGTCTGATATTTGTGTTGGGAGCGTTACACCGTATTTACACCGAAGTATTGCACTCGTGGCAGGGCGACGGCTGTTCACCCTAGACGAACGGGGGTAAATTGGGGCACAGATGTTACACAAACATCTCTCATCAATTAACCTGAGGATTGAACTGAACTTCCTTACATAACATTGCTAACTTTTGATTTGCCTGGTTTAAGTTACTATATTAAGTAGTTACTAATAAATAGTGGTTTTTAACATTAAAAACAGACTCCAGGTGTGCTCTATTGCTGCTGGTTCATTTAACCCGTCACGGGGTATGTAACAAGCCTCTCCTTCTCTAATGTCAGGATGAATTTTATCATATCAAGATCACTTGCCCTGAAGGGTTCTTTGAACTTAAGTGACCTAATTAATTCATTACAGCACCCAATCCAGAATAGCTGATCCCCAAGAGGGCTCAACCATGAGCTGCTCTAAAAAAGCATCTTGTTGGTATTCTAGGAATTCCTCCTCTTGAGACCAATACCATCCTCATTTTCCTAATCACCTGCATGATAATCCCCCATGTAACATTGCCCTTCTGGCATGCATTTTCTATCTCCCATTGTAATTTGTGGAAAACATACTACTGTTTGGAGGTCTCTATACAATTCCCATCAGGGATTTTTTTTTACATTTGCTGTTCCTTAATCCACCCACAGAGATTCTACACCTTCCAACCCTATGCCACGTCTTTCGAATGATCTTATTTAGTATTTTACCAACAGAGCCACACAACCCCACTACCAGCTTGTTCTTTCAAGAAACATGTAAGTATCTGGGAAACAAGAGGACCTGCAGATGCTAGAAATCTAGAGAAATACACACAAAGTGCTGGAGGAGCTCAGTATGTCAGGCAGCATCTATGGATGGGAATCAACATTTCGGGCCAAGATGCTTCATCGGGACTCTTGATACCCACGTATTTGGAATATCAACAAACAAAGACAATAGAAAGTAGTGTGAAATAGGGAAAACCTTTGACAAAATTTAGTCAAGGCTTAAAAAAAACCTGCCAAACAGAGCTCAATTGTTAACAAATACAACAAAGGCAATAAACACTTTCATCAATACCGACATTGACTTTTTTTAATGAAAATATTTCAATCAGTAAAATTTACAAAGATAAATAAGAACTGAAATGACAACTTTAGAAAAGACTATTTACACTCAAACCCACTTAGATTAACACTACCTTGGACAGATGGAGGAAGAGAAATAACACACTTGAAAAAAAAATCACACAACAGTCAGATAAAACTTCGGAGTATATATTTTCACGAAAACTGAACCGGACTTAACAGTCTGTGTGTATATATGCAATTGTGAGAAGAAATACAGACCAGAAACTTAAATGAGAGGCTAACTCAGAAAAATAAATCATCACTATGGAAGAAAATATTAACCAGTGGAATGAGTACGACCCTCCATGGGAGACATCCCAACGATCTGAGCAGACCAGTTGTTGGCAAGGAAGCATCGAGCACCTGACTGAGAGTTGGAGATCTCTTCCCAGAAACAGAGGGGTTCCTTGCAGAAATACAGGACAAGGTGGTTAAGAAAAATAAGAAAAAAATCAAAACTACGTGCAAACGTTGTACAATACAAACAAACAAGGCAATAAATGCGGGGAATATCGAGGGAAATCAGACACAATCCAACACATTCCAGGATCCTGCAGCAGTTGAACTCAATTTGATTACAATCAAGTGGCAAATATCATTCACCAGAATCTTGCTTTAAAATACAAACTTATGAATGACCTTCATCACTTCATTAAGGCAAAATATATTTGAGCCTGATCCAGTTTTAGAGTCAAAATCTCACAAAGTATATGATAATCAATACATTATTTCAGATAGTATAATCCATAATAACCATCCGGATATAATATTACAGGATAAACAAGCAGGAACAACTCCCTCAATAGATATAACCATTCCCACCACACACATGTACCTCGACCAGTGGAGCACCTCACACCGGGATCTTTTTTTTAAAATTACTTTATTAACAATTTTCAATTTTACAAAGACAAAATGTATTGAAGATAAAACAATACCAAGGAAATACAGTACCAAGTGGAGCACGGACAAAACAAATCAAAAACAGAAAACAAAAAGGCTGCCAGACAATTTACAAGATTACTTAAATAAACTTTCAGAAAAAGAGTGGACACAATAGTAACATCACGGTTTCTCTGCAGCAGAAATGTTTAGGTTATGACTGGAGATAACAGGGTTTTGGAGTGCAGGGCTATCCAGTGACAGAAATGTTCTCTCTTGTGAGCCTGGAAGAGAGATTTTCATGGTCTTTTGCTGGGGAGAGATGAGACGACGCGAATAGAGAGAGTGGGCTCTTTTTTTTTGTTTTCTTTACCAACCCTATAGTCAAAGTCAGAATTATAAAGCTCAATCGTTTAATCACATATTGTGTACTGTTTGTTATTTCAGGGTACTGATTTGTAACAGGGGAGACATCGCACAGCATCCACCCAAACGAGATTTCTTAAGCTTGGCTGGGCTGGGGGGCTATCACCCCCTATATTAAGCTGCTAGCTGAAGCGAGAGTTACATTCGGCAAGATGACTGAGTGAATCGCTTCCACATTCACAGCAGGTGAACAGCCTCTCCCCAGTGTGAACCTGGTAGTGTGTCATAAGGATAGATAACTGAATGAATCCTTTCCCACATTCACAGCAGGTGAACAGCCTCTCCCCAGTGTGAACTCAATGATGCAAATTTGGTTGATTTGGCTGAGAGAATCTCTTCCCAAAGTCTGAGCAGCCGATCAGCCTCTAACCAGTGTGAACTCGCTGGTGTCTCTGCAGCAGAGATGACTGAGTGAATCCCTTACCACACACTGAGCAGGTGAATGGCCACACCCCAGTGTGAACTGACCGGTGTGATTGCAGGTGAGATGACCGAATGAATCCCTTCCCACAGTCTGAGCAGGTGAATGGCCTCTCCCCGGTGTGAACTCGCTGATGTACCTTCAGTTTAGATGAGCAAGTGCATCCCTTCCCACAGACTGGGCAGTTGAATGGCCACTCCCCAGTGTGAACTGACTGGTGTCCCAGTAGCTGAGATGACAAAGTGAATCCCTTCCCACAGTCTGAGCAGGTGAAGGGCCTCTCCCCAGTGTGAACTCGTTGATGTAACTTCAGTTTAGATGAGCAAGTGAATCCCTTCCCGCAGTCCGAGCAGGTGAATGGCTTCTCCCCGGTGTGAACTCGCTGATGTACCTTCAGTGGGGATGAGCAAGTGAATCCCTTCCCACAGTCTGAGCAGGTGAACGGCCTCTCTCCAGTGTGAACTCGTTGATGTAACTTCAGTTTAGATGAGCAAGTGAATCCCTTCCCACAGTCTGAGCAGGTGAACGGCCTCTCTCCAGTGTGAATTCGCTGATGTACCTTCAGTTGGGATGACCGATTGAATCCCTTCCCACAGTCTGAGCAGGTGAATGGCCACTTCCCAGTATGAAATGACTGGTGAGCCATTAGGTCAGATGATCAAGTGAATTCTTCCCCACAAATTCAGCAGCTGACCAGCCTCCGCCCAGTGTGAACTGACTGGTGTGTCCACAGGTGGAAAGACCGACTGATCCCTTCTCACACATGCAACAGGTGAATGGCCTCGTCCAGTGTGAACTTGCTAATGTACCTTCAGTTCAGAAGACCGGCTGAATCCATTCCCTCTGTCTGATCAGGTGAATGGGTTCCCCCCTGTGTAAAATGATGGGAATGCCAGTCGGTCTGATGATCGAGAGAATTCCTCCCCACAGTCTGAGCAGGAAGGATGATCGAGTGAATCCCTTGCTCCACTTCTTAAATATCTGGACAGAGACAGCAAAACTGGCGTGTTGTGTTCGAGATTCCAGTAGACAAATTCCTTGTCATTTTTAACCTGTAAAAAAAAAGATTTACAAAATCTATCAAACGGTGTTGGACAGCCTTTCAGATGAGGTCACTTCAGTTGTCAAGGTGTGATCTGGCATCACACTGTTACAGTGAAGTTCAACCCAAGTTGGCGAGAGAAATCATCTTCTAACAGGGCACAGTGCTGGTATCTGGAATGACCATCAAACTCTCTGATGCTCTTCCTGTCTCTCTAAGAATGGGGCATTTCTGCCATCTCCAATCTGTGACCTGGCACAGTCTGACTCTCTCCATTGGTATTATTCCCTGTTCCCACTGAGCTGCATGGATTCTTGGCCCCACAGTAACTGAAACACTCTCACACAAATAGCCAGCAGTGCATTCCACGCACCCACCACTCTCTGTAAAAAAACTTACCCCTGACATCCCCTCGGTATCTATTAACAAACACCTTAAAACTATGCCCCCTCGTGTTAGCCATTTCAGCCCTGGGAATAAACCTCTGGCTATCCACATGATCAATGCCCTCATCATCTTATACACCAAAAAAGGCTCCAAACATAAACAAGAAATTATACATTGCTTTGAGGATTTGTTAGAAGTATACTAAATTTTGAGGGTATAGATAGAGTAAATGAGAGCAGATTTTTCCACTGAGGTTGGGTGGGATAACAACCAGAGGTCATAGGTAAGTGGGGAAGGATAAAATTTATCGGAAACATTTGGAAAAGCTCTTTACTGAAATGGCCATGAGAGTATGGAATGCAGAAGTGGTGAATATCAGCTCAGTTTCACCATTTAAAAGAAGTTTGTTTGGGAGCCTGGATGGTGGGGGTATGGAGGGCGATGGTCCCAGTGCAGGTAGTTTCATTAGACAGATTAAATGTTTCTTTCAGTGTTGACTAGATGGGCCAAATATCCTGTTTTCTTACTGAACTTCTCAATGTTTCCATCACAGATAAGATGGCCAAACTTGTTTGGAAGGGAAAAGTTGGGAGTGACAACGGAGTAGCAATGGCTGGAGCTTCTGGGAGCAATTCGGGAGCTGAGTGATCGACACATCCCAAAGAAGAGGAAGCATTGGAAAGGCAGGAGGACACAACTGTGGATGAAATGAGAAGCCAAAGCCAAGATAAAAGCCAAGGAGAGGGCAAACAAAAGAGCAAAAAATATTGGGAAGCTTTTAGAAACCAACAGAAAACGACTAAAAAAAAGTTGAATGACCTCGGGGGTGGAATTATGATATTGTAGTCATTTAACAGTCTTGGTTGCAGCCAACAGTCTGAGACATTTGGAGGAACAAAATATCTGGGGCCTCAATATCTCTTGAAAACCAAGGTTCCCTGCACCAGTTACCTTTCAACTTTTATTTTGCAGGCACGTACAATCTCTGCACCATCAAAATTTCACTTCTGAAGGCCTCCCACTTAACCAAGTACTCCTTTGCCAGAAAACGCCTGTCCCAACCCACACTTGTCAGATCCTTTCTGAAACCGTTAAAATTGACCTCTCTCCAAGTTAGAATCTCAACCCATGGTCCAGACCACTATTTTTCCAAATTTACTTTGAATTTCATAGCATTATGATCACTAATTTCTGTCACCAGCCCTGGATCATCAGCTCATTGCACACTTCTACGTCGGGAATTCTACGTACTGATTAAGGGCACATTTGACAAACTCTACCCCATCTAGTCCTTTTACAGTATGGGAGTCCCAGTCAATATGTGGAAAGTTAAAATCATTCACTGAATCAACCTTTGTTTCTTGGCATGGTCTGTGATCTCTCCACAAATTTGTTTCTCTAAATCCCTCAGACTGTTGGGTACAACCAAGTCCCAGTAATGGCTACAATATCATAATTCCCTGTCCTGAGCTCATCTGGCTTTCCTACGATGCTTCTTGCATTGTGATATACACAGCTCAGCACATTCATCGCACCATGCTCAACCATTTGATTGCCGACTCTATCTGAGGTCTGAACAACATCTGACTGGTGTCAAGAAAACAAACTCTCCCTCATGGTCACAAAAACAAAGGAGCTGATTGTGGACGACAGGAGGAATGGAGACAGGCTAACCTCTATTCAGATCAATGGATCTGGGGTTGAGAGGGTGAACAGCTTTAGTTTCCTCAGCATAAACATCACCGAGGATCTCACATGGTCTGTACATACCGGCTGTGTTGTGAAAAGAGCACAACAGCACCTCTTTCACCTCAGACGGCTGAAGAAGTTTGGGATGGGGCCCCAAATCCTAAGAACTTTCTACAGGGACACAACTGAGAGCATCCTGACTGGCTGCATCACTGCCTGGTATGGGAACTGTACTTCCCTTAATCACAGGAACCTGCAGAGAGTGGTGCGGACAGCCCAGCGCATCTGTAGATGTGAACTTCCCACTATTCAGGACATTTACAGAGACAGGTGTGTAAAAAGGGCCCAAAGGATATTGGGGACCCAATTCACCACAACCACAAACTGTTCCTGCTGCTCCCATCCAGGAAACGGTACCACAGCAAAAGGACCAACAGGCTCCGGGACATCATCTTCCACCAGGCCATCAGACTGATTAATTCATGCTGATACAATTGCATTTCTATGTTATATTGACTGTCCTGTGTACAAACTATTTATTATAAATGACTATAAATTACACATTGCACATTTAGACGGAGACATAATGTAAAGATTTCTACTCCTCATGTATATGAAGGATGTATGTAATAAAGTCAGTTCACCCTCCCCACTGTCTGTTCTGTCATTCTGGCTCCCATTCCCCCTACAACTTATTTGAACCACATCACCCTCTCCCCACACTAGCACTAGCGAGCCTCACCACTGGGATATTAGTCCCCTCTCACCCCTTTGACTTTCCTCTGTCAGTGATCCCCCCGACAGTGTCTAAAGTGGGTCCACCTGTTGTTGTGCGGGACGGACACAAGATTACTCTGCGATGGCCATTTCACCTCATTCCCCTTCCCGACTCTCACCCAGTTTCCCGTGTCCCGCACCTGGGGTGTACCTCACCTCTCCTCATCTCACATGGGGGCAGAACAAAGGTGATTTTCTCAACAGCTGATGTCAAAGATTTTGTTCCCTCGGAGGGAAATGGAAATAAATCAGAAACCGGACATTTACTTTGGGATTTGTTCCGCTTTGACGGAGAGATCGACGCCAGGTTGATTCAGCGGGGTAACGCCCTCTCAGCTGGTCCGCCTCTACTATTGGTTGTAACTAGTGATTGACATCGCTTCGCACCAATGGGAATAGCGCAGCTCCTGAATCCTCTTGACAGCGGTGGGGAGGGTCTAGTCACGTGATTAGTAGCCCAGCCGTTAAACCGACAAAGCTCGAGCTCTCCAGCGCGCGGGTGACGTAAGACACGGCGCACGTGAGGGCAGATCTCGGTCTGGGGAGCTCATGTGTGACGTCAGGCGCGTGCGTGCACATGTGTGACGTCACCTGTGGGGGAGCGCTCGTATTTAGAAACACCTGAATGGACGTTTCTGATGATTTCGGTGGGACAACAACATTAATCACGGGTTTCATCACTGAATCCAGTGTTGTGAGATGTAAAGTCCCCTGTTATGTGTCCGGCTGTGCTGTGTTGTTGGTGGAGTGGGCAGCCTGGTGTTTGTCTCGATTCGGGTCACAACGCCAGAATTGCCAGCGGGGTCCACACACAGTGTATTAGTCAACAGAAAACCTCTCGTCCCTGCAGTCTCTGTCTCCTGGTAAACTCAACACCCTGACAATGTGGACCATAGACACCCCTTCCTCTCAGAGTCAGGGGATCACTCAGACAGCTGATCACTGAGAGGAATTATATTTATTGGTCATTAAAGTTCACCCAGATTGGTTTGGACGGATTTGATGTGGAGTTCGGGGTGTCACAGTGAAAGGGCCGGACGGCCGAACTCTCTCCGTTGTCCAAACATCCTTCCAGGTGAGGCGACACTTCACCTGTGAATCTTCCGGGGTCGCCCGTTGTGTCCGCTGCTCCCGATGCGGCCGCCTCGACACTGGTGACACCAGACCCTCCGCAGTTGTGCGGGGTAGGGTTGTTTTTATTGGTGGGGGGGGGGTCGATGTTATTGTTCCCTTTTGTGCGGGAGGGGTGGGTTTTGGGGGTTGATGATCGGGATGCCGTTCTTTCTTATGCGGGGGGTGGGCTGGGAGTTTGATTTTTCTCTCTGATCGACTTTCATGCTCTTTCTTTGTTTCGTGGCTCTGTGGAGGAGAACAAAAACTCAGTTGTTCACGGATATTTGCTTTGACAGTAAATTAACCTTTGAACTATCCGCTCCGAGCGGGACTTCCCGGTGTCCAAACATTTTCATTCCGATTCCCATTCCCGTCCCGACGCGTCAACCCATCGCCTCCTCTTGTGCCAAGGTGAAGCCACCTCAGGGTCCAGGATCAGCACCTTGTATTCCGTCTGAATACTCCCTCCCCAACCCGATGGCATGAATATCGATTTCTCCTTCCTTTGAACAAATCTCCCCCTCACCCCTCCCTCCCACTCCCTCTCTTCCTCTCTGACTTTTCACGTCCTCTCACCTGCTGATCACTTGTCTCTGGGTCCACTGCTCCATCCCTTTCTCCTGTTCTCCACTCTCGTCTCCTATTAGATTCTATTTTCTTCAGCTCTTGACCTTTCCCACCTACCTGGCTTCACCTATCACCTTCCAGCGAGACATTTCCTCTCCCGCCCCGATTTTATTCAGATATTTCCCCCATTGCATTTCAGTCCTGAAGGAGGGTTCAACTGGAAACATCGACTGTTGACTCTTTTCGATAGATGGTGCCCGGCCTGCTGAGTTCCGCCAGCATTTTGTTTGTGTTGCTTTGGATTTTCAGCATCTGCAGACTTTGTCGTGTTTGTGATTTACCTCTCCGTTGTCGCTCCAGCCTCCGGCCACTGGTGGCGCTGCATGGACCTTCGGCCACTGGTGGCGCTGCATCGACCTCCGGCCACTGGTGGCGCTGCATGGACCTCCGGCCACTGGTGGCGCTGCATGGACCTCCGGGCACTGGTGGCGCTGCAGCGAACCACCTGCTAAACGCATGCGCGGTGCCGAATGCAGCTGCCGTTGGCGGTTCTCCTGTTGGGGCGGCGGTGAGTGGGAACAAATCTCGGGTTTGTGTGAATCGGGGCCGGTGGATCGGGAAAGTCCCGGGCCCGGGCTCTGTCTGACGGCTGGAGCAGGGGTGCAGTGACAATCTTTTAGCTGCCGGAGCTGTACGAGGGGTGATTGATAAGTTCGTGGCCTAAGTTAGAAGGCCTGAAGTTTACAGCTGTCGTTACATGTACGTGTAGTTCCGCTCTGTGAGTGATCATGCAGAAAGTTTGAAGTTAATAACTGTTGTGGTATTTCTGTTTCAGATAATTGAAAATTGACTGGTTTTCTAAAATTGACTCCTTCCACCTTAGACCACGAACCTATCAATCACCCCTGGTATGTCACACCCAGTGTGTGTACCTGCTCATTTCATGCACTGGGTAACTTCCTTGTCCCATTCATGTAATGAGCAGGTACACAAATTGGGTGTGACATCGTATATATATGAATAGGGCTTTTTATAATGTCAAGCACTAAACCAAGATGCAAGAAATATATGAATTCCAGAGCTCCACAGAACTTTACAACTCCTCCCTTGGAGGATCAGACACCCTGAGCCGATAGGCTGGTCCTGGACTTATTTCATAATTTACTGGCATAATTTACATATTACTATTTAACTATTTATTACTATATTTCTATTACTATTTATTATTTCCATGACTATTATTTCCAAGGACTGAGAGCACCAACTGGAGAGAACCCTTCTGACTCAGGGTTTCCATTGATTCAGTCAGGAGCAAGTTTGGTGAGTCTCATTTACTCAAACACTGGTCCTTTAGACATTACATATCTGTACAAAGTAAGGTAGGGAATAGTTGTGGTGAGACTGAATGTGCCCAGAAATACCAGTTATGCCTCTGTCAGACCCAGTTGCAATCACTCCAGGTCTGGTAATGTACTGTCAGTATCCCAGCTCTTTAAAGTCACTCACGTTCCCTCAGTGTTTGTTCACTTGAAGAACTTGCATCTTCTGAAGTAGCTTTTGGTCTGTTCTGAGTGTGGAGAGAGAAAGAGGGGTGTTTATATTACTATCTGGCAAAAAGAAATAATTGTTTGAAATTACTTGTTGCAAACTCACTCCCCATACCCTGTGCATTCTCAACCAGATTATTGATTTAGATGACATGTAGCAATGGGTGTAACCCTGCGGAACTCCACGAGGCGTGGGCCTGGACTCCAATAACCAGCCTCCCATCATCACCATCTGCTTCCTCCCATCTAGCTGTTCCCAGACTCTGGGCTCTGTGACAAATCCCAGGTCCCTCCTTTCTCTGCCAGTGTAAAGTCTCAGACCATCCGGTTCTGTAGCACCGTTTGGTGAATTGTAATCATCCTGGTGGATATCTCGGTTACCTGTGACAAAGCCCAGGTCCCTCCTTTCTCTGCCAGTGTAAAGTCTCAGGCCATCCGGTTCTGTAGCACCGTTTGGTGAATTGTAATCATCCTAGTGGATATCTCTGTTACCTGTGCTGAGTGTCAGTCAGCGCTCCAGCTGTATTATTGGCCAATTCTTCCAGAGCGGCTGCTGAATTAATTATTTCCCTGGAATTTCTGGCTCCCCCACAGGAGGGGAAGGCAACCATCCCCAATCCGTTATACGCCTTCGTTGCCTATTCCATTGGGGGTGATCCAGGATTCTCCAGGGTGAGACACGGTCGGCCAAACAGCAGCGACCACTCCAACCCTCGTCCCGCCCTGGAGGACCCGTCCGGTCGGGTGTGGCTCCGTGCCGCTGCCCTGTTCGTTCTCCCGACAGCCAGGGATAGGCCCCGTTTTCCTGATTGATTCCTGGGATGGCAGGACTTTCATATGAGGAAAGACAGGATCAGCTAGGCTTATACTCGTTGGAATTTAGAAGATTGAGGGGGGATCTGATTGAAACGTATAAAATCCTATAGGGATTGGACAGGCTAGATGCAGGAAGATTGTTCCCGATGTTGGGGAAGTCCAGACCGAGGGGTCACAGTTTAACGATAAAGGGGAAGCCTTTTAGGACCGAAATGAGGAAAAACTTCTTCATACAGAGAGTGGTGAATCTGTGGAATTCTCTGCCACAGGAAACAGTTGAGGCCAGTACATTGGCTATATTTAAGAGGGAGTTAGATATGGCCCTTGTGGCTAAAGGGATCGGGGGTATGGAGGGAAGGCAGGTACAGGGCTCTGAGTTGGACGATCAGCCATGATCGTACTGAATGGCAGTGCAGGCTCGAAGGGCCGAATGGCCTACTCTTGCACCTATTTTCTATGTTTCTATGTTTTTCCACAAACCCAGTAAGTTCCATTTACTGGTCCAGGGGTATGATAAGTTTGGTTCTTGGTACAGTCACTACCTCCCACTTGGTAGGGTGCACTCTCACTGTGGTCACACCAATAAGTGGTACTGACCACTGCTGGAGAGGTAACTCGTATCCCCAGCCATAGCCTGGAGGGGACCGACGACTCCGTCCCTCAAAGCAACACCTTCATCAACACAACACGGTGTCTGGCCTTCCAGACCTGGATATGGTGCAATTGATAATGCCACCATTACGGCTACCAGAAAACACCATGACTGAATTTACTTCACTGGTATTCAGGGGCACCACTGACATGGGGTTCGTAGTCTTACCGTGCTGGGGAATTTCGGCACATACCCAACGTGCTTCCCGCTCCACTTGCTTAGCGTAGGTGTGGCAGAGGGACAGGAAAGTGTGAACCTGGGGGCTCCCGAGACAGGGGCAGGTCCCCTTCGGGTCATTAAAGTCAGCATTAGCCAGTACGGTTTTCAGTCCTTATCAGTCCGGCCAGTAACGTGTTTACAGTCCATTCGACGTACCCTCCGGAGCGGCCCTTCCCCCTTCACTGCAGTAGGTGTTGTCAGTGGCACTCGGTACAGTCCTTTCCACCTCGGTCCCAACATCTTCCCATCCCAGTTCTTCAGCAGGACAAAATCTCCAGGCTCGATGGTGGGGTCGTCACCCTTAGGCTGGGTTTCGTCCTCTCGGTAGGCCTGTCGTACCTGGGAACGCAAGCTTTGCAGAGTTTTAGTTAATTTGCACAAGTATTTTCCCATCTCCTCCCCCAAGGTCTGTATATCCAATGTTGCAGGTACGTTCTCAGGGAGGAGCGGCAAACGAGGTCGGGGTCCCCATGGGGTTCTCATCGGCTTCCCGTAGATAATTTCTGCAGGTGACAACCCCGTCTTACTTGATGGCGTGATTCTCATATGGAATAGGGCCAAGGGGAAAACCTCCAACCAGGTCAGTCCAGTTTCTTGTGTCAGTTTGGCCAACTTATCTTTCAAGGTACCATTGGCTCGTTCCACTATGCCGGCTGCTTTCGGATGATGGATGCAGTGGAACTGTGGTTTTATAGCAATTTCTTTACAGATTTCCTCATTTATTTTGGCAACAAAATGTGGCCAATTGTCCGAGCTTATCATTCCTAAACATCCATAGCGAGGAATTAATTCTTTCAGGAATATTTTCACAACGCTCATAGCGGTATTATTAGTTGTAGGAACAGCTTCAGTCCATCTGCTAAATACATCTACTATCACTAAGCAACACTGACAACAGTGTACTCTAGGTAATTCTGTAAAATCAAGTTGTAAACAAGAAAAAGGTCCACGAGGTGAGGAGGTAGTTCTGGAACCACATGGCATCCCCTTTCCAGCATTCATTTCTTTTTACAAATTGAGCATGCTGTGGCTCACTCTTCAGCTAGTTTCTGGAGGTCAGGGTGCCGCCAAGATGGTAATAATGTATTAAGCATTCCCTCCTTGCCCAGGTGTGTACAGTTATGTACATAATCTATCAGAATAGGTGAGAACACAGAGGGAACACAGACCTGTCCTGCAGGGGTCACCCATAAATTGGTCTGAGGTTCAAGGTGGCAACCCATTTGGGACCACAGTTTGCGTTTTCCTTCAGGGGCGTCCCCATGGAACTTATGTATTTCCCCCATGTTTGGCATGCCCATCCTTAGATTTTGTCTAATTGGAGCTTGCTGGGTTCCCGAGGCTACTAAAAGTGTGGGGTTCAGGGCTGTCTGTTCGGCCGCTGCATCAGCCCTAGTATTACCCTTAAATATGTCATCAGATTCCCCAGTGTGGGTTGCATATTTAATAATAACCAAAGCTCGAGGTAACTGTGGAGCGGTGAGTAACTTGTCTGCAAAGGAAGCATTACTAATGGGGTGGCCAAAGGAAGTCAGGAATCCCCAAAGCCCCATAGTCAGTGCATAACGGGAATCTGTGTAAATGTCTGCCCTTTAGTCTGTTGCTAGGATACAGGCACGAGTTATAGCAAACAGCTCAACCTTCTGGGCGGAGACAGCTGCTTCCATTACTTCACTGTCCGTCACTATCACATCGTTTCCCTGCTGGATCCACAAAAGAGCTTCCATCCTCATAGAATGTTGCCTCGGGCTTGAGGGGGTATTGCGGAATGGATGGGAGAGTCTGTCCTTCTTTCACGGTGATCCGGACAGGGGGCAGTTGGTGCGGCCGACTTCATGGCCTGAAATTGCCCAGAGATGGGGTACAACGTCTTGGGTTCAGTCAATATTAAAAGAATGCCTTACCTTCACCTTCAACTCCTTCCAGTATCGGAGTTGGCCGGTGGCCAAGCCTTGTTATTCACCCTCGGTGCTGGAGGCTTGTTTCGTCAGGGTGTAGGCAAGGAACCCGAGGCTCTTTGGCTTGAACCCAGGGAAAACCCTAACGGTGGTATGGGGAACCACCAGTCCTGTCTTTCGCCAAAGGAAATCCGGAACTTCGGCCAGTAATGCACAGTCCTCTCTTCCTTTAACATCTCCAATCACCATGCCTGGGAACTTCTGTCCCTCGAGGGGTGCATAATATTAGCTTTCCTCAGTTGAGCACCCCTTAGGGTCATAGCCCAGGGTCACATGAGGGTTGGCTGCTGGCAGAAGGGGTTCAAATGCAGTGGAGTCCAGATAAAGTGCCCACCACTGAGAGGTCGGAAACTGGGGAAGCTGTTGGTTGTTCGCTAGTCCCAGGGAGACACCCTTGTCCGTGCATAGAATCTCGACTTCCAGCGGACTGAGCAAGTCTCTCCCTGCTGGATTACACCCCAGACTGGTGGTGACTGTAAATGAAACCTCACACTGGAATTCCACCTGCAGTGGCTGGGTACGTGAATACGTATGTTCCGTGCCTTCGAACCCAGACACAGTGATTGTAGCGTCTGATGGCTGGAATCCCTTTTCCAGTACTATTTCCTGATCGAGAGTGGTTGTGGTGGCCCCCGTAAATGGAATTGGAATTGCAGCAACTTGCAATATTTCATTGGGTTTTCCTGAGGGGTGGTACTCACAGCAGGAAGCGTCCTTGCTTGTCAATTTCCAAACAGTTTTTGTCCCTATCTGTCCCTTGGTAGGTTTGTGTTCCCATTTCTGATCCCCAGATAAAGCCCGCTCGCATCCTTCTACCCGCTGAACATATTCAGGTCTAATATTAGTTCCTTTCGGGGTTGATCGGAATTCGAAAGCCGGGTCCCAATAATATGTCAAAGCTCGTCACATTTGATTTTGATCATTGCCAGGCCGATCCATATTATTTGTTTTAATCACGTTGGCTAACTTAGTTGGTAAGCATTGGAGCAGAAAGGCATTAAACTGGGGGGACGGATTTCCATCGTTGAAGGCTTGGTCTCCTGCGAAAGTGCTGCAGCAGGCCAGAAATCGCTCCCAATAGTCTGGTCCCCATTCCCCAGGCTTAGGTTTGCATTCAGGTACTTTAGTGATGTTTACAGGTTGCTGGAGAGCCCTTTCCAAGGCTTGAATAATCTGGTCTGTCTGTTCATTCTCATTATGGTTTTCCACCTGTAACTCCTGATAGGTTTGGTATCTCAATCCTGCTTTCCATTTCTGCCCCTCATCAGCTGAGAGAATCACGTAGCAGAGACCGAATGAATCTTCCCGGCTCACATTATACATTTGTATAGTACTGCGGACATACTGAGCAAACTGTGCAGGCTTTTCTTTTCTATCTGGGGCTGAATCATGATCATTATCATTTCCTGAGGCTTCCAGGGTGCATACACAGGAATCACTGAGGGCTGTCCCTCCTCCTGCTCGTGGATTAGGCAGCATTTGGTTCGGCAATTGTCTTCATGGAGCCATTAACTCTGGGGTTTTATTGGATTCTTCCCTCCCTGTCTCGGAATAATCCTTGGTATTCCCATTCTGGATCTCAGGGCATAGAGAGCCTCCCCTTCCCTGCCGCCGCTGTTTTACCTGAGCAGCCACCGTATCTGAGTACTGGGAGGATTGGGGTTCAGGAGCACTGGGTGCACTTGGCCCTTGGTAAGGTGGGGGGTGCCCACTCCTCATCACGGTCACTGTCCTGACACAGGGTCAGTATGCCAGACATGGGTTCCGGATCCCTTGTTTCCCAAACAGTTTGAACTTCAGACTGACGTTCCTGCCCTTCTCTCCTACCTAGGCCACCCTTGGTTTGCTTATGTTGTTTTTCCTGCTCTCGTTTTCGGTGCCCATCCACCCATTCACGCTCCGCTTTTAGCGTCTCCCAACCTTTGGCGTTCCTTCTGCAGTACATACCTCTATCCCTTTGTCACATGCATTATCCCTCCAGCTTGCTGATCATATACTGTTCCACTTCACATCTACCTTTTCCTTCCACCCCCTTTTCAACAATTTCCACTTCTTTCCACAGTTCTTTCTCCAAATCAGATTGGCTGCTGGTTTACATGAGCTTATATACCAGGTTCTGCACTCCACAGCGGCCACATTTTATTCCCCAATTTCTTATTCAGCCCTGCACTCAACATTCGCAAATCTTTTTTCCTTGTCCGGAAAACTCTCACACAGATTGTGTAGGGCTGCTCCTGGCCTGCTCGTATCAATTGACTGCAGTTGACCCGTGTTCTCTAAGTAATTTACCCGGCACAAAGCCTCCAGCTCAATTAACAATCAGATAAATTCACCCGGCTGGCATCCCCTGATCAATTGATAAACTTACACGGCACGTCTGCCTCCTGCCCACTTTGTAAAATTTAGCCAGTACTGCCTCCTGCCCATTTGGTAAAATTTCTCCCGACAGATTCTTTCCCGATCCCATCAAGGTTATATGATCAGCCTCAGGCGAGGGACCGTACCTCCAAAGGAACTAACGGAGAGCGACAAAAGGTAAAATACCTATTAGGCGCCCAGTCAGTCTCCACAGTCCCCAGAGTGGTCCAGACACTAACTCAGCCCGTCTGCTTGGGTATACTGGGATCCTGTTTGTGACGCCAAATGTTAAAGTTGAATCTGAATAAAACTCGGGAGACCAGCTTCTTATCGTCACCACAGTTTATTGTGCATTCTCCTGCAGGAGTTTGAGACCCAGTTGTCAAAGGGAAGGCACGTAAACACTGCCACCGTCTGACAAGTGGACTGACTTAGGTTACAGCCGTATATTTATACATAGTAAGCCCCATACATTACTTATGGAGGATGGTATTTGAACTGGTACACCCACCAAGTCTGTTGGTGCAAAACTTAATTACTTAGATAAGAGAGTTCACTAAATCAAGGTTTTAATTACATATTGATATATTGTCCAGTCCTTATCAGGTATTCCCTTTGCAAGGCCCTGATTTAATTACAGAGAGATGTTCATTCCTGTCCTTATCGGCGAGTCCTCCTCCCTTTACTCAAATGAGCATACAATGTATAATATTATCAGCTAAAGAGGGTGCAAGGTATAATGTTGTCAGCTCTCAGTGCATCTCTCTGCAAGCTGCAGAGAACCAGTAATGAGCCTGTCTTAGCTAACCGCAGAAGACAGAGTTTACTTCAGTTCAAAAATTCCTATACAGTCCCAGTTATTCTTGCAGCCAGAGGTTACATAGGATCAAAATGATTTTTTAAATATATCCTCAATTCCTCAAGAGGGTTCAGGGGAAATATTTATGTACAATACAGAAACTGGTGTCACCTGTGTGTATTGTGGTGATGCAAAAGTTGCTGGAGAATTTACAAGTGGGAAGAAGTGGAGTGATATTTAGAAATCTGACTTTTTGAAGCGTAATTTAGCAAGCAAACCAAATATGGACAATGTGCAAAAGCTCTGGTGAGAAAATCTTTCATTACCTGTTACAGGCCTGCGACATAGGTTGTGTGAGAGTGCAGATGGGACTCGATCAAACCCAGAGGAAATCAAAGTTCTTATCGACAATGATTTGATAGCTGTTAAAATGAATACCACTCTATATAAAATTCACTGTGCACACTGGGTAAAAAAAAAGCACAATACTAGATTTATGTGCACACTGGTCATTGCAAATTAGGGGGGACATTGGTGGGAAGGTGGGGAGACCTCTAGTGTCCCTGATGCCCTCACCTACAAGATGTACATCCAGCTGCAGCTTGTAACCCTGCAGTTTAAGGAGTTGGAACTTGAAACGGATGAATTCTGGATCATCCAGGAGCTGGAGGGGGTGATAGATATGACATGAAGAGAGGTGAGTTACACCTGAAGTGCAGGACACAGGAAACTTGGTGAGAGTCGGGAAGGGGAATGAGGTTAAATAGCCATTGCAGAGTACTCTTGTGTCCATCCCACACAACAACAGGTGGACCAGTTTAGAAACTGTTGGGGGGATTTACCTGGCAGAGGAAAGTCAAGGGATGATAGGGGATTCGTTCATTAGGGGAACAGAACAACAGGGGACTAATATCCTAGTGGTCAGGCTTGCTAGTGCTATTGTGGGGAGAGGATGATGTGGTTAAAATAAGTTGTTGGGGGAATGGGAGCCAGAATGACAGAACAGATAGTGGAGAGGGTGAATTGAATTGAATTGACTTTTATTACATATATCCTTCATATACATGAGGAGTAGAAATCTTTACATTATGTCTCCAGCTAAATCAGCAATGTGTAATTTATAGTCATTTATAATAAATAGTTTGTACACAGGACAGTCAATATAACATAGAAATGCAATTGTATCAGCATGAATTAATCAGTCTGATGGCCTGGTGGAAGATGATGTCCTGGAGCCTGTTGGTCCTTTTGCTGTGGTACCGTTTCCTGGATGGGAGCAGCAGGAACAGTTTGTGGTTGTGGTGACTCGGGTCCCCAATATCCTTTGGGCCCTTTTTACACTCCTGTCTCGGTAAATGTCCTGAATAGTGGGAAGTTCACATTTACAGATGCGCTGGGCTGTCCGCACCACTCTCTGCAGGTTCCTGTGATTAAGGGAAGTACAGTTCCCATACCAGGCAGTGATGCAGCCAGTCAGGATGCTCTCAGTTGTGTCCCTGTAGAAAGTTCTTAGGATTTGTGGCCCCATCCCAGACTTCTAAAACCGTCTGAGGTGAAAGAGATGCTGTTGTGCTCTTTTCACAACACAGCCGGTATGTACAGACCATGTGAGATCCTCGGTGATGTTTATGCCGAGGAACTTAAAGCTGTTCACCCTCTCAACCCCAGATCCACTGATGTCAATAGGGGTTAGCCTGTCTCCATTCCTCCTGTCGTCCACAATCAGCTCCTTTGCTTTTGTGACAATGAGGGAGAGTTTGTTTTCTTGACACCAGTCGGATGTTGTTCAGACCTCAGACAGAGTCAGCAATCAAATGGTTGAGCATGGTGCGATGAATGTGCTGAGCTGTGTATATCACAATGCAAGAAGCATCGTAGGAAAGCCAGATGAGCTCAGGACAGGGAATTATGATACTGTAGCCATTATTGGGACATGGTTGCACCTAACAGTCTGAGGGATTTAGAGGAACAAATTTGTAGAGAGATGGTAGACCATGCCAAGAAACAAAGGTTGATTCAGTAAGTGATGTTAACTTTCCCTATTTTGACTGGGACTCCCATACTGTAAAAGGACTAGATGGGGTAGAGTTTGTCAAATGTGCCCTTAATCAGTTCATAGAATTCCCAACGTAGAAGTGTGCAATAAGCTGTTAGGAAATATTCCAGGGCTGGTGACAGAAAGTAGTGATCATAATTCCATGAGATTCAAAGTAAATATGGAAAAAGAGAGGTCTGGACCATGGGTTGAGATTCTAAATTGGAGAAGGGTCAATTTTGATGGTATCAGAAAGGATATGACAAGTGTGGTTTGGGGAAAGCTGTTTTCTGGCAAAGGAGTATTTGTAAGTGGGAGGCCTTCAGAAGTGAAATTTTGAAGGTGTTTAGTTTGTATGTGCCTGCCAAAATAAAAGTTGAAAGGTAACCGGTGCAGGGAACCTCGGTTTTCAAGAGATATTGAGGCCCCGGATATTTTGTTCCTCTAAATGCCTCAGACTGTTGGGTGCTACCAAGACTCATTAATGACTACAATATCATAATTCCACCCCCGTGCTCGTCTGACTTTTTTTTTTAGTCGTCTTCTGTTGGTTTCTAAAAGCTTCCCAATAGCTTTTGCTCTTTTGTTTGCCTTCAGTTTGGCTTCCCATTTCAGCCATGGTTGTGGCCTCCTGCCTTTCCAATGCTTCCACTTCTTTGGGATGTATCGATCACTCAGCTCCCGAATTGCTCCCAGAAGCTCCAGCCATTGCTGCTCCATTGTCACTCCTACCTTTTCCCTTCCAGACAAGTTTGTCCATCTTCTCTGTCATAGAAACATGGAGAAGTTCAGTACGGAAACAGGCTATTTGGCCCATCTAGTCAATGCTGAAAAAACATTTAAGGTCTCTACTGCAACTACCTGCACTGGGACTTTCGCCTTCAGACCCCTACCATCCAGGCTCCCATCCAAATTTCTTCTAAATAGTGAAACCGAGCTCATATTCTTCACTTGTGCTGGCATCTCATTCCACACTCTCATGACCATTTCAGGAAAGAGCTTTTCCAAATGTTCCCGTAAAATTTTCACCTTCCCCATTTACCCATGACCTCTGGTTGTCATTCCACCCAACCTCAGTGGGAAAAGCTGCTTGCATTTACCCTATCTATACTGTCATAATTTTGTATACAGTATTTCTGGCAAATCCCCACAGCAATGTATAATTTCCTTGTTTATGTTTAGAGCCTTTTTTAGATATATATGATGATGAGGGGCATTGATCGTGTGGATCGCCAGAAGCTCTTCCCAGGGCTGAAATGGCTAACACGAGGGGGCATAGTTTTAAGGTGCTTGGAAACAGATACCGAGGGGATGTCAGGGGTAAGTTTTTTACACAGAGAGTGGTGGGTGCGTGGAATGCACTGCCGGTTATTGTGTGAGAGTGTTTCAGTTTCTGTGGGGACAGGAACCCATGCAGCTCAGTGGGAACAGGGAATAATACCAATGGAGAGAGGCAAACTGAGCCAGGTCACAGATTGGAGATGGCAGAAATGCCCCATTCTTACAGAGACAGGAAGAGCATCAGAGAGTTTGATGATCATTCCAGATACCAGCACTGTACCCAGTTAGAAAATGATTTCTCTCTCTAACTTGGGTTGAACCTCACTGTAACAGAGTGATGCCAGATCACACCTTGACAGCTCAAGTGATCTCATCTGAAAGGTTGTCCTACACCCATTGATGGATTTTGTAAATCTTTTTACAGGTTAAACACGACAAGGAATTTGTCTACGGGGATCTAGAACACAACACATCAGTTTTGCTGTCTCTGTCGAGGTATTTAATATTTGATATCATTCAATCATCCTTCCCGCTCAGACTGTGGGGAGGTATTCACTCGATCATCGGACCGACTGGCATGCCCGTAATTTTAAACGGGATCCAATTAATCTGCTCAGACAGTGGGAGTGGATTCATGCGGTCATCTCAACTGAAGGTACATCAGCAAGTTCACACTGGGACAAGGCCATTCACCGTTTCTTGGTGTGACAAGGGATTCAGTCAGTCATCCCACCTGTGGACACACCAGTCAGTTCACATTGGGCAGAGGATAGTCATTTGCTCAGTTTGTGAGGAAATTTCACTTGGTTATCTGACCAAGTTCACACTGGAGAGAGGCCGTTCACCTGCTCGGTGTGTGCAAAGGGATTCACTCAGTCACCCACCTACAAGCACACTGGTCAGTTCACACTGGGGAGTGGCCATTCACCTGCTCGTACTGTGGGAAGGGATTCACTTAGTCATCCACCCTAATGTCTCACCAGCAAGTTCACACCGGGGAGTGGTCATTCACCTGCTTGGACTGCGAGCAGGGATTCACTTGCTCATCTAAACTGAAGATACATCAGCGAGTTCACACTGGAGAGAGGCCATTCACCTGCTCAGACTGTGGGAAGGGATTCACTCAGTCATCTGAACTGAAGGTAGATCACAGAGTTCACACTGGGGAGCGGCCGTTCACCTGCACAGACTGTGGGAAGGGATTCACTCAGTCATTTAAACCAAAGGTACATCAGCGAGTTCACAGTGGAGAGAGGCCGTTCACCTGCTCAGATTGTGGGAAGGGATTCACTCAGTCACCCACCTACAAGCACACTGGTCAGTTCACACTGGGGAGTGGCCATTCACCTGCTCAGACTGTGGGAAGGGATTCACTTAGTCATCCACCCTAATGTCTCACCAGCGAGTTCACACCGGGGAATGGTCATTCACCTGCTCAGACTGTGGGAAGGGATTCACTCAGGCATCTGAACTGAAGGTACATCACAGAGTTCACACTGGGGAGAGGCCATTCACCTGCTCAGACTGTGGGAAGGGATTCACTCAGGCATCTGAACTGAAGGTACATCACAGAGTTCACACTGGGGAGAGGCCATTCACCTGTTCAGACTGTGGGAAGGGATTCACTCAGTCATTTAAACTAAAGGTACATCAGCGAGTTCACAGTGGAGAGAGGCCGTTCACCTGCTCAGACTGTGGGAAGGGATTCACTCAGTCAGCCCACCTACAAGCCCACAGGTCAGTTCACACTGGGGAGAGGCCGTTTACCTGCTCGTACTGTGCGGAGGGATTCACATTGTCATCTCAGCTATTGAGACACCAGTCAGTTCACACCAGGGAGTGGCCATTCAACTGCTCAGTCTGTGGGAAGGGATTCACTCGGTCATCCCACCTACTGAGACACCAGTCAATTCACACTGGGGAGAGGCCATTCACCTGCTCAGTCTGTGGGAAGGGATTCACTTGCTCATCTCAACTGAAGGTACATCAGAGAGTTCACACAGGGGAGAGGCCGTTCACCTGCTCGGACTGTGGGAAGGGATTCACTCAGTCATCTGAACTGAATATACATCAAGGAGTTCACACTGTGGAGAGGCCGTTTACCTGCTCAGACTGTGGGAAGGGATTCACACGGTCATCTGAACTGAAGGTACATCAGAGAGTTCACACTGGGGAGAGGCCATTCACCTGTTCAGACTGTGGGAAGGGATTCACTCGATCATCCCACTTACAAACACACCAGCGAGTTCACACTGGAGAAAGGCCGTTCACCTGCTCAGTCTGTGGGAAGAGATTCAGTCAGTCATACAACCTACAGAGTCACCAACGAGTTCACACTGGGGAGCGGCCGTTCATCTGCTCAGAATGTGGGAAGGGATTCACTCGGTCATCCCACCTACAAGCACACCAGCGAGTTCATTCTAGGGAGAGGCCGTTCACCTGCTGAAGCCTGAGTTATACCTCTGCATAGGTTCTACAGTGTAGCCTACGCAGTAGCCCATGCAAGTGGCCTATGCCGTTGTGAGCATTTCTACTTATGCATTCGTGTGTCTTCGTCGCTCTGCCAAAATGCTAGTTGGCTTTGGGCTTTCTATCCCACTGTTTTGAATTGACTCGTGTTGAGCTGGAAATGGTGGCGACTGCTGAGTATATCTTGTTGGAGTCGGAGCTAATAGACGTTGAACAGGAGTTACTTTTATTGAAATTACTGCAACGCAGAGTTTTTCCATTGTGCATTCCACGACGTCCAAACCGGTTTGTCAAAATTTCTTTCCACCAATTTGATGCCATTTGCAAGTCTTCATAGTCTGCCGACAAAGTGTGGTACAAATGTACATATTTTCTGACTTCCTCACTTAATCTCTCCTCGATTAGGTCCATTTTCCAACTTCGAAGCAACAGGAAATGCGCTGCTACCAAGCGGACCAATCACAGATCCTGCGGTCTGCATCGCCGTGACACGTAGTTACGTTTTTGGGAAGGTGCATGTTAGGCTACGGCGTATGTTACGGCCCAGCGTGCCACGTCAAGTATGCGTCTACGCGGAGCCTGCGACGTAGCTTTGATGGAGAAGTACAACTCAGGCTTCAGTATGTTGGAAGGCATTGACTTGGACATCTCAACTACAGAGACACCAGCGAGTTCACACTGGGTAGAGGCCGATCGCTTGCTCAGACTTTGGTAAGAGAATCTCTCAGCAAAATCAACTTAATGTACATCATTGAGTTCACACTGGAGAGAGACCGTTCACCTGCTGTGAATGTGGGAAGCGATTCACTCAGTATTCTAACCTTATGTAACTCTCACTTCAGCTAGCAGCTTAATATAGGGGTTCATAGCCCCCCCGCCCGGCCAAACTTAAGAAATCTTGTTTGGGTGGAGGCTGTGTGATGTGTCCCCTGTTACAAATCAGTACTGTACCCTGAAATAAGAAACAGTCCACAATATGTGATAAAACGATTGAGCTTTATAATTGTGACTTTGACTATGTGGTTAGTGAAGTAAACAAAAAAAAAAGGAAAAACAGTCCACTCTCTCCATTCGCATCTTCTCATCTGTTCCCAGCAAAAGACCATGAAAATCTCTCTTCCAGACTTACAAGGAAGAATGTTTCTGTCATTGGATAGCTCTTCCCCTGAAAACCCTGTTATCTCTAGTTGTAACCTAAACGTTTCCCTTTTTGTGTTTGCTCTGTTCATGACATCCTCGTTAGATATTCATTTTGTCCATGATATTCTTTGCATCATATTGGACATGCGATTAGGAAAGAGGAGTCGGAATGCACGGTAATTATGGGAAAGATTGAAGGGAAGAAAGCAAGAGGAAGACAAATGATGATGGAGACAGCAGCCAGAGAACTGGAAATGAATACAAATGAATTGATCCACTTGACCCGAAACAGGAGTGTGTGGGCCATGGCAGTCAAAGCTCAAACCGGGCACGGCATCTGATGATGATGATAATGAACCTAAACATTGCTGATACAGACAAACCTCAGCAGTGAAACATTACAGAGAGGCCATTACGTTAGCAGTGAAACCTTACAGCATGTTACACTTATGACACACTACCGGGTTCACACTGGGGAGAAAGTTTCAGTAAGCTGCATGCCAGATGTTGCTGAATGCAATTTCAAGAGTGACTGTAGGTGCTGAACTCTGCAATTATTGTTGCTGCTCACCACACCCAGTTCTGCACCCTCGTCACTGGGCATGGGAGGAGTTTCTTCTACATATTCACCTTTAATGGTACTAGTTCTGTGACAAATAAATCAGTTCTATTTTAAACACTGTCTCCGGTACTTAGTGAATTTATAACACACCTAGTGTACAGTAGAGAGTCAACTCAGGCCGGCTGGACCCTGCCAGTGATCCTGTTCCACGACAGTCCTTTCAAATCCTCCCCTGTTGTTCACCCCTGGTTTTCCCTGTGGATGAGTTCCAAATAGTCACCACTCTGTGGGTGAAGAGGTTTCCGTTGAATTTTCTGTGGTCTGAAGTCGTTGAGCTGACTGCAGTTCTTTCTGAGATGTTCTTCACCCCTCAAATCTCTGGGCTGAGGAAGAATGATATTGGGAGTTAACATCCTTATTTTGGGCTCATTTCCACATTGTGGGTCATTTCCCCTGCTTCTAAACGGTTGTTAGAAAACACCACTGTCCTCTAAAGACTGAAAACAGAATGGGAAACCATTAGTTGGATGTTCAACGGAGCAGGTTCAGAAACCAGAGTCGGGTCCGCACAGGACAGAGTTTGGGGCTCTGGACGATGGTTGGGGTAAGAATGTATGATGAAGAGGGAATCAGCAGTGGGGCGTGGCAACAGATGATATTAGAGTAGCAACATTTGGAAGCTGATTGACAGGGAAAATAATTCAGTTGTCAGACTGATGACACAAACAAAACCTGTGGTGAGGTGCCCCATTGGTCAGGGAACATGTGTGTGTGTTTGGAGTGGTTATATCTATTGAGGAAGTTGTTCCTGCTTGTTTATCCTGTAATATTATATCTGGTTGGTTATTATGGATTGTCCTATCTGAAAAAATGTATTGCTTTTCATATAATTTGTAATATTTTAACTGTAAAACTGGATCAGGCTTGAATTTATGGTGCCTTTATGAAGTGATCGAGGGCATTCATGAGTTTGTATTTTAAAGCAAGATTTTTGTGAATGATATTTGCCACTCGATTGTAACTTTGTCAGTAATCAGATTGAGTTAAACTGCTGCAGGATCCTGGAATGTGTTGGATTGTGTCTTGTTCCTTTTGGCATTTTCTGCATTTATTGCCTTGTTTGTTTGTATTTTATGTATTTTTGATTTTTGAATTCTTTTTATTAACCACCTTGTCCTGTATTTCTGCAAGGAACCCCTCTGTTTCTAGGAAGAGGTCTCCAAAACTCAGTCAGGTGCTCGATGCTTCCTTGTCACCATCTCCTCTGCTCAGATCGTTGGGATGTCTCCCATGGACGGTCATACTCGTTCCACTGGTTAATGTTTTCATCCATAGTGATGATTCGTTTTTCTGTTTTGGCCTCTCATTTTGTCTTCTGGTCTGTATTTCTTATCACTATTGCATATACACACACAGGGAGTGCTGAATCCAGTTCAGTTTTGATGAAAATATATACTTAGAAGTTTTATCTGACTGTTGTGTGATTTTTTTTTCATGTATGTTATTTCTCTTCCTCCTTCTGTCCAAGATAGTGTTAATCTAAGTGGGTCTGAGTGTATGTACTCTTTTTTAAAGTTTTCTAAATTTCTTAGTTACCTTTGTAGATTTTACTGATTGAAATGTCACCAAGACATTTTTTTATTTTAAAAACGTCAGTGTCGGTATTGATGAAAGTGTTTATTGCCTTTGTTGTATTTGCTAACTATTGTGCTCTGTTTGGCAGGGTTTTTTTTAACCCTTGAACTAAATTTTGTCAAGGGTTTTCCTTATTTCACACTACTTTCTATTGTTTTTGATTGTTGATATTCCAGATGCGTGGGTATCAAGATTCCCGATGAAGGGTCTTCACCTGAAATGTTGATTCCCATCCATAGATGCTGCCTGACATGCTGAGCTCCTCCAGTACGTTGTGTATTTCTCCAGATTTCTAGCATCCGCAGGTCCTCTTGTTCCCAGATACTTATATATTTGTTGAAAGAACAAGCTAGTAGTGGGGTTGTGTGGCTCTGTTGCTAAAAAAATTAAATAAGATCATTAGAAAGAGGTGGCATAGGGTTGGAAGCTGTAGAATCTCTGTGGGTAGAATTAAGGAAGAGCAAATGTAAAAAAAAATCCCTGATGGGAATTGTGTAGAGACCTCCAAACAGCAGTAAGTCTGTGGTCCACAAATGACAATGGGAGATAGAAAATGTGTGCCAAAAGGGCAATCTTACAATCGTCATGGGGAATTGTCATGCAGATGATTCAGAAAATTAGGATGGTGTTGGTCTCAAGAGGAGGAATTCCTAGAATGCCTACAAGATGCTTTTTTAGAGGAGCTCGTGGTTCAGCCCACTTGGGGATCAGCTATTCTGGATTGGGTGTTGTAATGAACTGGAATTAATTAGGTCACTAAATTCAAAGAACACTTAGGGGCAAGTGATCTGAATATGATCAAATTCACCCTGACATTAGAGAAGCAGAAGCTAAAGTCAGATGTGGAATAATTCGAGAGGCATGAGAGAAAAAAAATGGTCAAAATTGGTTTGAAAAGAACACAGGCAGGGATGAAAACAGAGTAGCAATGGCTGGAATTTCTGGAAGCAATTCAGAAGGCAGAGAATGAACACGTCACAAAGAGGAAGTAGTATTCTGAAGGTAAGGGGACAAAACCGTGGCTGATAAGAGAAACCAAAGACAACATAAAAACCAAAGAGAGGGCATAGAGTGAAGTTAGAGGATTGGGAAGTGTTTAAAAACCAACACAATGCAGTTAAAGTACTTAAGAAGGAAAAGATGGAACACATAGGTGAGCTAGCCAGTAATATTAAAGAGGATACCAATTTTTTCTTCAGGCACATATGGTGTAAAAGAGAGGCGGATGTGGATATCAGACCACTGGGAGATGATGCTGGAGAGGTAGTAATGGGGTGGGGGTGCAAGGTGATGGCAGATGAACTGAACAAGTATTGTATATCACTCTTATCTGTCGAAGACACTGGCAGGAATATGGAATTCCCAGATGTCAGTGGTCAGAATGTATAAAGTTACGTTACTCGGGAGAAGGTTCTTGGGAAACAGAGATGGTCTGAAGATAAATTGGTCACCTGCACCAGATGGTGTTCACCCCAGAGATCTGAAAGAGGTGGCTGAGGAGATGTGGAGGCATTAGCAGTGATCTTTCGAGAATCGTTAAGGAAATTATATCCTAAGAAGTTGTTTTCCTTCACTTCACCCCTCTCCCAGTTTCACCTATCACCTACCACTTCTTCCACCCCTCCAACCCCCACACTTCTTCCTCTGACGTCTCATCTTTTTCCCCCCAGTCCTGATGAAGGGTCTCGGCCCGAAACGTCGACTGTTTACTATTTCCCATATGTGCTGCCCGGCCTCCCGGGTTCCTCCAGTATTTTTTGTATGTGTTGCTTGGATTTCCAGCATCCACAGATTTTCTCCTGTTTTTGATAAAAGCAAAAGTGGGGTCATATAATATAACAAGAAAACAGTGGGAAGTTAGAGAATTGGAAAGCTTTTGTATAACAAACAGGAGACCACCGGGAAAAAAAAAAGTCACTCTGGGGAGACAAGATGAAAAATTAAGGTAAGTGAGCCAATAATATCAAGTATCAAAAGTTGTTCAGATATATAAAGGGTAAAAGTGAGGCAAGAGTTGATATTGTACTGCTGGAAGATGATGCTGCGAGTTAGTAACAGAGCAAAGAAATAGCAGCTGAAGTATTTTGTGCCAATCTTCACTGTGTAAGACACCGGCAGTATAAGACCATAAGACATAGGAGCAGAATTAGGCCATTCAGCCCCATCGAGTCTGCTCCACCGTTCTATCATGGCTGATCCCGGTTCTCACTCAACCCCATACACCTGCCTCCTCAACATATCCTGTAAGGCCCTGACTCATCAGCAAACTATTAGCTTCTGCCTTAAATGTACCCACAGACTTGCCCCCCATCGCCGTCTGTGTCAGAGAATTCCACAGACTCACTGCTCTCTGACTGAATAAAATCCTCCTTAACTACTTGTACAGGTAAGCATATGATGTATGAAAATTGGCACGGCAGAGAAATGGTTAACAATTACGAATCTGTGGGTCTGTTATGTTGTTGGGCGGATTGACCCTTGATATTAGATAAGGGGAGAACAATATATGTGACTCTGGTCTACCGATCATATGCCTCAGAGCAAGCTGAAAGTGCTGATTTGTGTAAAAGTAATTAATCACCTTGTCTCTAAAGAATGTTTTTTTTAACATTGTTTGTTTGTAAGATTAATAGGATGTATTGTCCCTGAAGGAGGCAAAGGCCGGTTGTTACCTGTCACCCGACCATCGACTGGAGGGGGGGGGGGCGATACAGGTATAAAGGTGGGAGAGTGCTTTCTTGGGCCGACCACTCGCCTGGGTCCCAGCTTCGGGCCGAGCAGCCGAACCGGCGCCAAGGACCTCCACCCCAGCCAGTCCACGGTCGATCGCCTGCCTCAGGGACCACGCAGACGTTGCTAAGTATACTCGGAGGTGTAGACTACCAGGGGTTGCTTAAGTTAGCCCTACCTGTTTGTGGTGTAGGTATGTATAATAAAAAGCATTTCTCACAACTCTCTATTTCCTTCTCTGTATTAACAATGAAGCGAGTACTCGGAGGAACTACTGAGTCTGGGTTCATTTGTTCATGTGAAACCAAATAGTCGCAGCATCCACCCGTCACGGTTATTCTTATTGGGTATCAGTTCTGTGAAACAATTGGCAGCGTGGCAGCAGGATACGTGGATTGCCGAAAATGTTTCGCTGGAACAAAGAGGTTGCCCCGGAACAATATCGCATACCTGGCAATGAACACGCTGGTAAAATCTGCAGAGCCGGAGTGTCGAGGTCCGAAATGAAGATCTGGGATCCGCCAACCACCAATACGAGCCTTCGTGGATGATCTGACCATCACTACGGAGCCAGTGCCCAGTGCTGTGTGGATTCTGAAGGGGCTGGAAAGGGTGATGAGGTGGGCAAGGATGTCCTTTAAGCCTGTAAAATCAGGATCTGTAGTGCTGGAGAAGGGGGAGAGCACAGGAGAAATTTCTCTATTGAGGACATTCCAACCCCTACCATCACAGAGAATCCTGTTAAAAGTCTTGGGAGGAGGTTTGATGCAACACTCAGAGACAAGGCAGCAATAAGAAATACCTGTGGGGAGTTTGAACAATGGCTGCAAGAGGTTGACAGGACTGGCCTTCCAGGGCGGATTAAGACATGGATTTACCAGCACGGTATACGACCCAGAATCCTCTGGCCACTGCTTCTCTGAGTTTCCAATTCCCACTGTTGCTGAATTAGAGAGGGTAATCAGCCGGTTCCTGCGAAGATGGCTGGGTTTACCAAGGAACATCAGCAGCATCGCTCTGTACAGGAGTAACTGCAAACCAAGGCTCCTCCTGAAATCCATCGAGGAGGAGTTCAAGGTTTTGTGAGCAAGAGAGGTGCTGCAGTTCCGGGAATCTTCAGATCCACAGGTTGCCGGAGCAAGAGTGGTGGTGAGAACTGGAAGAGAGTGGAGAGCGGAAGCTGCTGTGGAAGAAGCTGAGGCGCGACTGTGTCACAAAGTGCTGGTGGGGGCAGTCGCCAAGGGAAGAGTTGGACTCGGAGGCCTTGAAGTCCCCCAGTTTGACAAAGTACAAGGGAAAGAGTGACGAGAACTGGTCCAGAATGAAGTAAGGGCAGCTGTGGAGGGGGAGAGGACCAGCAGAGCGGTGGCAATGAAACAACAAGGAGCCTGGACCAAATGGGAGCAGGTGATCGAGCGAAAGATCACGTGGAATGATCTCTGGAAGGTGGATTCACACCGCATCAAATTCCTTATCCAGGTTGTTTATAACATTCTTCCTAGCCCGTCCAACCTGCACTGCTGGGGCCTTGCAGAACGACCAGCTTGCCCCCTCTGTGAGAAGACCGGTACGCTGGAGCACATTCTGAGCTGCTGCCCCAAAGCTCTTGCTGATGGCCGTTATCGGTGTCGGCATGACCAGGTCCTCCGGACAGTTGCTGAGACAATCTGCAGCACCCTTACCATCTGCCGGAAAACAAGTCTGGTCAAGAATACCATCTGCTGTGTCAAAGAGGGGGAAAGACCAACAGAACACCAGAAAGCAACCGGGTTGCTCTTCACTGCGCAGGACTGGAGCTAAAAGCAGACCTGGGAAAACAGCTGCAGTTTCCTCCCCACATCACAGAGACTACACTGCGGCCCGACACTGTGTTGTGGTCCGACTCATTGAAGCACGTCCCTATGCTTGGGCTTACCGTGCTGCGGGAAGAACGCATGGAGGGGGTCTACGAGCAGAAAAGAGCCAAGTATGAAGATCTGAAGAACAACTTGCAGAGAAGAGGCTGGAGAGCAGAGTGCTGGCCCGTGGAGGTCGGGTGTCGTGGCTTTGCAGGCCAGTCGCTCTGCAAAGTACACACTGCACTTGGAATCACGGGAGAGAGAAGAAGGAGAGCCATTTCTACCACCATAAATGCGGCAGAGAAAGCGTCAAGATGGCTCTGGATAAAGAGGGCAGATCCGTGTGTTGCTGCTAGGACACAGGCCGGGGTCTGATCAACCCCGGTTGGGTCGCCTGGGCGAGGGTGTATGATGTTGAAAGACCCGAAACACCTGACGACCCCAGGTAACATCACTGATGATGTGCCCGAGCTTAGCATCAGTCAGATGTTTCTGTAAGAAGAAGGTGGGCGGATAATACTGATGGGTTTGCTGCGCTTGCTAACACCCTTGCTGAGCTGGGACCTCCCATAAGCTGGGATGATCGCCCAGATAATACTGGCGAGAAATGGGGAAGTAAGATGGCTAGTCTGTTGCGAGAAATAAATTTTCCATCAAAACAAGGTTCTCATACTGATGACTATTGGCTGCTGGCCACAGCCTTGCGCCAACAGTTGGAAAGGACCCGTGAGGTGGAACAAGAAAGAGATACGTTGAGGGATGACGGATTGCTGTGAAGGAGAGGTGCTCAGTCATGATTGAGGTGGTGAGGACCAGTCAGAATAGGGCGCAGGAAGCTGAGGAGAAGGGAATTCAGATGGCATGTAGGCTAGTGCAAATTAAACATCAGGAGGCGCTCGCCGCCAGAATTATACCCCCGATGCCGTGAAGATAAGATCAATGTTGTTACCCAAGGGAGATCCAGATACCTGGGATGGGGATATATGGTATGATGATAATGATAATGGGTCCTTTGGTGAGGGGGAAACTGCTTTTCCCCCAGAACCATTGTAGGCTCGGCCTGCTGTGATGAATTCTCAAAAGACTGTACCTGGGCAGCCGGGAGTACAGACTCTCGAGTATAATGATAAGGAGCTATCTGAGATGGCTGTCCGTTTTAAGCAAAGGTCTGGGGAGTCGCTAGCGGAATGGTTACTCCGCTTGTGGGATGATAGAGGTGCTGGTATAACCTTTCACAGGTACAGTGGGACTGGGAGACTGCCGCTGAAGGCATTCACCGCTGAAGACAACAGGCCCTGGTCAATAGGATGTCTGGGGACTGGGACGCACAGTGGCGGCAGGGTCGAGATCCCGACCAAGAGGAATTCACCGGAGGGATGTACACGAGATTGGTGCGGTCAGCCGCCCCATCAATTCGGGCTGTGGCTCTTGCATTGTTGGGGCCCTCAGTTCAGGAGGATGTGGAGGACGTGACTAGTGCTTCGGCGAACCTTTCGGACTTGCAGGTGGTTAAACCCCGAGTCCGTTCGACACGGCTAACGAATATTGGAGGGGAAGGTACTAACGGTACCAATGGGACTAGGAAACCCGCCCTGACGCGCAGGGGAGATGTTCGCTACCCTTTTGAAAGCAGGCGTCGGTAAGGAGAAGATTGACGGGGTGCCGACTAGTGTATTGTATGCTATGTATCGTGAGCACATGGAAGCTGGGAAGACGCCGGTGGACCCTCCTGCTCCTCCTGCCTTCTCACTGTACCCATCGTCAGCTGGATTGCAGGACGTAATGAAAAAGGCCATACAGGAGGAGACCGGGAAATGGCGGCCTCCCAAACCCTCCCGGACCTAGTGGGATGACCGGGTTCCCCCGACATATGAGATCCATTCGATGTGGACCCGGGGGCACCGTAGGCGTTATATACCATTATGTCCATTGGGCTAAGGGAAATTATCAACGGACTGTTGCTCTGGTCGATAGTGGGGCAGAACATACTGTGATCCCGGGAGACCCCGATAAGTGGAGGGGACCCGAGTATAATATTGAAGGGATGGGGGGTGGGGGTAGTGCCGTTACTAGGGCCCAGGAAGTAACGGTATGAGTAACGATTGACAAAAACGTCCCGCGTTCTGTGTCTGTCCTAATTGCTGTAACCACCAAGCGTATCTTCGGAATGAATGCGTTACGGGGAATGCAATTGAAGACATCGTTAGGGACCTTTAGTTTTGGGATCCGGAGCATGCGGGTGTCGTCGGGAGGGCAAAGTGGGAGCCCCTGTTTATGCCTCCTCCGACGCAGATAGTGTCGGTTCCACAATACCGGATCCCGGGAGGTCACAAGGAAATGACTGAAACTATTGCCTCCTTGGAGCAAGCTGGGGTTATTCGACCCGCCACGTCCCCGTACAATAGCCCAGTCTGGCTGATAAAGAAGCCAGACAGGTCCTGGCAAATGACTGTTGACTATCGACAATTGAATCGATACTCTTCCCCGTTGAGTTCTGCTGTGCCCGACATAGTGACGCTGGTAGATGATATTCCGGATGATGCAGATGGTCGATGTATGCTGTTATTGATCTGGCCAGCGCCTTCTGTTCGATTCCCTTGGAGGAGGAATCACAGGAGCAGTTGGCTTTCACCTGGAACGGTCGGCAATATCCCTTCACTCGTTTGCCTCAGGGACCTACCTGTCCATAGTCCGACCTCATGCCGCGGGATAGTGGCAGGTGATCTGGAGACCTGCGCACTGCCCCCTAACGTCGGAGTTCACCACTACATCGATGATGTCATGTTACAGGGACCGGACGGGGAGGGTGTCGCAGAGACGCTGCGGTCCCTGTTACAGTGTGTGAGAGAGGGGATGGGGTGTGAGTGAAGATAAGGTGCAAGGTCCCAGTCAATCCGTGACGTTTCTGGGCATCCACTGGCATGCTGGGGAGAGGATTATACCGGAAAAGGTACGAAATAAAATACAAACCACAGCTACTCCCGCTAATAAACAAGAAGTTCAGCGCTTTATGTGGTTATTGGTATATTGGAGAAGACATATTCCCGAATTGACTCTCCCACTGAAACCACTGTACGCGGTCACTCGTAAGAAGAGCAAACTCACATGGGGAGATGAGCAAAAGGAGGCATTCGAGCAGGCCAAAACAGCAGCTGAACAGACTCTTCCCCTTTCACCTCGGGTCCCGGGGGCCCCGTATGAATTACGGGTGTTTGTTCACGATAACGTGGCCGTGTAGAGTCTGTGGCAGCTGCAGAATGGGAGGAGGGTGCCCCTCGGGTTCTGATCACGCACTATACCGGAGGCTGCCGGACGATATACCCCGTTAGAACGACAGCTCCTGGCTTGTTACTGGGCCCTGGTGGAAATGGAGTCCATCACGGGATCAGACTCCACGGTGTTGCGACCTGATTTGCCTATTATGTCCTGGGTGCTCGCCCCAGATGCGAAGATGAGGCAGGGGCGTGCACAGCAGTCATCCATATGGAATTGGAAATGGTATATACAGGACCGGGCCGCTAAAGTATCCGAAGGAGTCAGCCGTCTTCAGGAACAAGTAGCCAGATGACCTATGACAGCGGGAACCGAGGAAGAGAAGGCGGCTCCCCCTCTCGAACCCTCCCCCATTCGATGGGGCCGGCCGTACGAGGAATTGACATCGGGTGAAAAGGCTGGTGCCTGGTTTACGGACGGCTGGAACCGTTGGGTGTGAGAGGGCCAACCGTGGAAGGCCGCTGCCCTGCGACCCTCGGACGATTCTCAGTTAATACAAGAAGGAGAGGACGGATCCAGTCAGCTGCCGGAACTTGTGGCGGTTACCCTGCCCTCTTCCCTCCCCACCAAGGAAATTAGAATATATACCGACTCGTTGGCGGTGGCTAATGGAATGGCTGTCTGTATGGTGAGCTGGCAGATGCACCAGTGGGCAGGTCATAATAAACCTATCTGGGGCAAGGAATATTGGCAGCAGGTATGACAAGAGGTGCGGAGGCGCGATATTTATGTGTATCATGTGAATGCCCACCAGGAGGACATTACGACGCTCCACAATAGTCACGTAGACGGATCGGCTGCGGTATCTGCTATTACAGTGCCTCTAGTTAGATGGGCCCACGAACAGTCCGGCCGTCCCGCGGAGAAGGGGACGCGAGAGTGGGGACAAGACCTTTGACGGTGGATGACTGTCGGACTACTGTGTCGGAATGTCCTATCTGCCAGCAAGTCAAGTCTCGCTCTGTCCCGGGTGGACCTTTCGGCCATATTAAGAGAGGCTCCGTACCCGGCGAAAGTATGTCAGATTGATTACATTGGACCCCTGCCCCCACATAAGAATGATAAATATGTCTTGACAAAGGTGGACACTTATTCTGGATTCCTGTCGGCCAGACCCTTTCCTAGTACCAGTCAGGAGTCCACTATTCCGGGGGTGGAATACCTGTTGTTACGAGCGCTCCCCCACAGGTGACGTCACACAGGCGCACCCACACGCCTGACGTCACACATGGGCTCCCCACACGGGGATCTGCCGTCACGTGCGCGGTGTCTACGTCACCCACGCGCTGGTGAGCTCGAGCTTGGTCGGTTTAACGGCTGGGCTACTAATCACGTGACCAGCCCCGCCCCCACCCCTGTCAACAGAGGATTCAGGAGCTGCGCTATTCCCATTGGTGCGAGGCGATGTCAATCACTGCTTCCAACCAATAGCGGAGGCGGACAAGGCGAGTGGGTGTTACCCCGCTGAATCCGTCTCCCGAACTTTCCGTCACGGCGGGACAACCGTCAAAGTAAATGTCCGCTTTCTGATTTATTTCCATTTCCCTCCGAGGGAAGTTGGGGCGTTTGTGAAGCGTCTCCTGCGGCCGGAGTCTGATGTGTCGCTGAGAGGTAGGAGGAGACCGCTCGGCCCGTCGGTTTGATGCCGGTTCCCCGGGGAGGGAGAGGATGAAGACGGGGAGAGAGGGGGCGGACAGGATGTTTGTCCCGGTGGGGACAGGAGGGGCTCATCTGTGGAAATGTCTGAGCCCACGGTGGTGGCGATTCACCACATTGGGGGGCAAACACCGGCAGACTGTTGCCCTGCAAGCGGGGCCGATGGTCCGGGCAAAGTGACAATTATTTGTGTTTTGTTGAGACTGTACCGGGAATATGGTGTAAAATCCCGCTCCCCACACTAACACGGGTCACACAGACCAAAGAACAAACTGCCGGAGGAACTCAGTGGGTCGGGCAGCATCTGTGGAGGGAAATGGACCGTCAACATTTCGGGCCGAGACCCTCCCTCTGGACTGAGAGTGGACGGGAAATAGTCCGAGAAAAGAGGTGAGGGGTGGGGATGGGGCAAGAGCTGGGGAGTGAGAGGTGGATCCAGGTGAGGGGGAGGTGGGAAGGTGGAAATAGTGACGGGGGTGGGAGGTGAGTGGTTGGGGCAACACGGGGCTGCAGAAGATGGAAATTAATTCCATAGAGGATTAACAAAGAGGTTAGAGAGTATTTGTTATGGAGAGTGCAATGAAGATTCACCAGACTGATCCCTGGAGTGGTGGGGTCATCATATGAAGAAAGATCAAATGTGATAACCCTTTCATTTAGAGAATCGAGGACTGAGAGATGAAGACATTGAAATGCACAACATCATTACCGGTTGAACCAGGGATCCCAGTCTCTGAAAATGGGGGTGGACTGTACGGGACTGAGATGAGGGGAAATGTCTCCATTCTGAGGGTGGTGAATGTCTGTAAATCCCCACCACAGAGGCCGGTGAAGACTCAGTATCGTCCTCACATAAAAAAAAGAGGCCAGCAGATGTGTGGAGACTGAAGGGATCGAGGAAATGAGGATCGGGCAGAAACATGTGGCTGAGATGGGAGAGCAGCCGCCATCTTGGTGATGGTTCGAGGGGCTGAATGGCCACCTCCTGCTGATTCTCACTTGGTGTTTCAGTGTTCCTGTCCAGTGAGCCCGGAGGAATGTGAATAGAAAGTAGAAACATAGAAAAACTGCAGCAGTATAGAGGCCCTTCGGCCCACAATGCTGTGCCGAACATGTTCTTACCTCAGAAATTACCCAGGGTTACCCATAGCCCTCTGTTTTTCTAAGCTCCATGTACCTGTCCAGGAGTCTCTTCGAAGACCCTATTGTCCCATTCCACACACTCACCACTCTCTGTGTAAAAAAACTTACCCCTGACATCTCCTCTGTACCTAATCTCCAGCACCTTAATCCTGTGTCCTCTTGTGGCCACCATTTCAGCCCTGGGAAAAAGCCTCTGACTATCCACACGATCAATGCCTCTCATCATCTTATACACCTTATCAGGTCACCTCTCATCCTCCGTCGGTCCAAGAAGAAAAAGCCGAGTTCACTCAACCTATTCTCATAAGACATGCTCCCCAGACCCGGCAACATCCTTGTATATCCCCTCTGCACCCTTTCTATGGTTTCCACATCCTTCCTGTAACGAAGCGACCAGAATTGAGCATAGTACTTCAAGTGCAGTCTGACCAGAGTCCTACATTACCCTTCGCCTTTTAAATTCAATCCCACGGTTGATTAAGGCCAATGCACCGTATGCCTTCTTAACCACAGAGTCAACCTACGCAGCAGCTTTGAGTGTCCTATGGACTCGGACCCCAAGATTCTCCTGGCGGAGAATCTCACCTGGTCCCTAACACCAGCTCCATAGCAAAGAAAGCCCAGCAGTGTCCTTACTTTCTGTGAAGGCTGAGGAAGGTCCATCTCCCACCCTCCGTCCTCACCACATTCTACAGAGGACGTATTGAGAGCATCCTGAGCAGCTACATCACTGTCTGGTTCGGAAACCATCTCGGATCGCAAGACCCTGCAGTGGATACTGAGGTCAGCTGAGAAGATCATCGGGGTCTCTCTTCCCACCATTGGAGACACTTACACCACACACTGCATCCGTAAAGCAAACAGCATTGTGAAGGACCCCATGCACCCCTCATACAAACTCTTCTCCCTCCTGCCACCTGGCAAAAGGCACCGAAGTTTTCAGGCCCTCACGACCAGTCTATGTAACAGTTTTTTCCCCCCCAAGTATTCAGACTCCTCAATACTCAGAGCCTGGACTGACACCAACCTACTGTCTTGTTTATTATTTATTGTAATGCCTGCACTGTTTTGTGCACCTTATGCAGTCCTCAGTAGGTCTGGAGTCTCGTGTAATTTTGTGTTTTTTTACGTAGTTCAGTGTAATTTTTGTATTGTTCATGTAGCACCATGGTCCTGAAAAACATTGTCTCGTTTTTACTGTGTATGGTACCAGCAGTTATGGTGGAAATGACAATATACAGTGCCTTGACTTGACTCTGATCCTCCGCACTGCCAAGTCTTACCATTAATGCTATATTCTGCCATCATCTTTGACCTAATACAATGAACCAGCTCACACTTATCTGGGTTGAACTCCATTTGCCTCTTCTCAGCCCAGTTTTGCATCCTATCAATATAGATATAGATAGATAGATATACTTTATTAATCCCAAGGGAAATTTGGTTTCGTTACAGCCGCACCAACCAAGAATAGAGCGTAAATATAGCAATACAAAAAACCCCAACAATCAAACACCAAAATGCAAACTATGCCAGATGGAAAATAATTCCAGGACCAGTCTATCGGCTCAGGGTGTCTGACCCTCCACGGGAGGAGCTGCATGTTCGATGGCCACAGGCAGGTACGACCTCCCGTGCTGCCAAGTGTTGTATCACGGTGGAATGTGGCCGAAGTCCAACAGTAAAAAGTTCAATATCCAGTCTGCAAACACATTCCTCAATCATAATATACCCCGGATTGCACTATCCGTTGTTAGCCAGATCAGTAAGCACCGAACTCCTTCATGCTTACCGCTCTCAGTGCACTTCCGGTCAGCCGGAATGGAATTACCCACCGAACTCCTCTTCTCCAAAAGTCTCTGTTGTCTCGACCCGGTCCTCTTTCCTCGACTTTGTGATCCCCCTCTGTGTGTTTTCCTCCGGATTTCAGCTGGGGTGTCCATCGCTCTGTTCGCTAAGCCGGCCGGTGTTTGCTGGTCCGTGAAATATACAGTGCGACCTTGCTTCTGTCTCGCATGTTGGGATGTAACCATTTCCAGTGCTAAAGAAAACCCAAAGAAAACTCTCTCTACCAGCATGTTAGACAGTGTGCAGCTTCGACGTGTTACCGTGAGAAAAAAAATACAAAAAATAACGGAAATTAAAAAGTAAAAGGAATAGATCGGATTGGCTGTACCAGGCTGCATGCACGACTGGTGCATGTGCAAGATATATCTTCAAGCCAACACTTTAGATAAAATTTTAGTATCAAAATTGAGTAAAGAGATAGGTCTATACGAAGAGCATTTAGTAGGATTCATATTCTTTTTGAGAATGAGCAAAATGGAAGCTCCGTAAAAAGACTCTGGTTGTCTTCCTTCCTGTAAGGGTAGAACATAAATGTGGTATAAGCAAGGAGGAAAAAGCCTAATAAAATTCTCCAGAGAATCCACCGGGTCCTGGGGATTTCCCAGAATGCAATTCTCAAATAGCCTGAGCAATTTCATCCTGGGAAATAGGTTGATCCAATTGCCTACGATCATCTAATGAAAGATTAGGAATATTTAATTGATCTAAAAAATTATTCATTGCAATATTATCATTAACAGAGTCAGATCTATACAATTTAGAATAAAATTCTCTAAAAGTTCATTAATTTCAAGGTGGTCAGTTGTCACGTCCCCATTAATTTTATGTATTTCTTTAATTTGCCGCTTGGCTGAAAATGGCTTCAATTGATTAGCCAGTAGCTTACCAGTTTTATCTCCGTGAATATGAAGTTGACTTCTATCTTTTAAAAGTTGGCTTTCAATTGGATATGTTAAAAGAAGATCATATTTAGTTTTAGTTTCAATACGTCTCTTATATGTTTCAGGATCAGGTACAGAAGCATATTTATGGTCCAGTTGCTTTAACTGATTGGCTAATTCATTTCTTTCTTTGTTAGCTTTTCTAATGATGTTTGCAGTATAAGAAATAATTTGACACCGGATGTACGCTTTAAAAGTATCCCATATAATCAGGCTAGACGCCTCTTCCAACGTATTTTCTTCAAAAATAAAGAGTAATTTGATTCTCCATAATTTTTTTAAAAAATCCTCATCGGATAACAGAGTTGAATTAAATCGCCAAAATCTACTCATGGGGATAGGACCAGGAAGATTTAAAGATAGAATTACAGGAGAGTGGTCAGAGATAGCAATCTCTTTATATTCAATTGATCGAACTAATGGAATCATTTGACTATCAATAAAAATAAAGTCAATCCCGGTATAAGAATGATAGACATGAGAGAAAAAAGAATACTCCCTGTCCGTCAGATGAAGAAATCGCCAAGCATCAACTATACCACATTTAGTTAGAAAAGATTGGATAAACAAAGCTGATTTATTAAGTGTGGCTGGTTTAACAAATGAGTGATCAAATACTGGATCTAACCAGCAGTTAAAATCTCCTCCCATCACAAGGGCGTAAGTACACAAATCTAGCAAATATGAAAATAGACGCTCAAAAAATCCTGGATCATCTACATTGGGGGCATAAACATGAGCAAAAACAATCAACTTACTGTCTAAACTCCCTGATACAATAACAAAACGACCATTAGGGTCCGAAACAACTTTATGCTGAATAAAGGGAACTGTAGTATCTACAAAAAATCGAAACTCCACGGGATTTTGCGTTAAACGAAGAGTAGAATTCCTTACCCTTCCACTCAGTAAAAAAAACGTAAGGTATCACAGCTGTGTATGTGTGTTTCTTGTAAAAAAAAATAATGGGTGCTTTCATTTTTTTAATATAAGCAAACACTTTGTTCCTTTTGGTGGGGTGATTCACCCTTTCACATTCAAACTAAACAGGTGAATATTTCGAACCATTTTAAATACCAATCAACATGTAATTAAAAGATCTGGCCATAAGTTATTAAAACTAGAAAGCAAACCGTAAAGTAAGGTATTGAAACAAACAATCATATATTCAACCCAACACAGCTCCCAGAGAGAAATAGGCCCTACCCCCTCCCCTACCCAAAGCGAGAAAGCTGACCAATAGAAGTACCGGCCCCAAAAAATCCTGTTGACAGAAAGAACTCCAGTCCTGCGATGTCATTATGTCCCTACCAACACACAACATAAAAAGTAAAACAACTTAGTATTTGAAAATGTGAAAGGATCAATTTAAACAAATTCAAAGAAAGCTGTATTAAAAGAAAGCCTCAAAAAGGGATAAAATAAAGTAGTATCAAAAAATATATGACAAAAGACAATATATGAACAGCCAAAACGTAACCTTATTTCAAATTCATATTAACAGAAGAAAAAAACTTGATCAAATAAGAAGTATAACAGTTTTAGAATTCATCCTTCAGAAACTCTTTTGCATCTTCAACTGAATTTATTCTTTTTCGCAATCCGTTCTTCAAAACAATACTCAGACGTGCGGGGAACTGAAGAGATGGTTTATACCCTTTATTATAAAATTCCGACATAACTTCTTTATATTTCATGCGATCAGCCAAAACTTCAGGTGAATAGTCTTCCACAAATCTAACCTTGCAATTTTGGAAATCGATCATTCCTTGTCTCCGGGTATGGTGAATTAAAAGGTCCTTCATACGAAATTCATGAAAGACTAGTCTGATCGATCTGGGTTTCGCCACCAAGGACAATGGCTTCAAAGTCAGAGAGCGAGAAGCTCGATCGAGCTTCAGCTCAGATGTGAATAAAGCAGGGAAAATCTGCTTCAGAAAGTTTGCAAAAAACTTCGTAGGGTCAGCGCATTCAATTGATTCTTCAAGACCCAGGATTCGCAAGTTATTTCTCCTATTTTTATTTTCGAGACTGATGATCCTTCTCAGCATTTTATCATTGGATAAAGATAACTCTTTGCAGAGTTTAATTGTATCTTCAGTGTCCTCTTCAAGTATCATTAGCTTCGCAGTATTCTCCTGAATTTGGTTCTCATGCTCAAATAAAGTTCGCTGAATTGTATCCAATTTGCTGTTAAGCCGTTGAAACTCTTCACAGAATTCCTACTTTTGCCGTTTAAGTAAGTCACTGATTGAATCCAAAGTGACTGCGGATTCATCTTCTGTTTCTCTTTCTTTTGCAAACGCTTTGGTTCTTTTCCCAGCCACAGTAAAGCAGTATTGAAGTTTTATAATAAGGTTTCAAAAAAAAAAGACTGGTAGGAGACAATTAAGTAAACAAGGTAGGAGCAATCGAAAAGCGGCCAACAGGGCTCTGACTGCTTCTTATATCTAACATCTGCTTCCTTCTTCCACTTGACGAGTTGCCTCGCGTGTTTCGTCAGCCACGGTTCCCTTTTCCGACCATTTTTTCCTTGCCTCAGTGGGACAAACCTATCCTGAACCCAGCACAAGTGGTCCCTAAACTTCCTCCACATTACTTCTGTGCTTTCACCTTTCAACACCTGTTTCCAATTTACTCTCGCTAGTTCCTGCCTCATCCATTCATAGTTAGCCCTTCTCCAGTTAAGCACTTTCCCATTTTGTCTGTTTTTATCCTTTTCCATAGCTATGCTGAAGCTAAGGGAGTTGTGGTCACTCTCACCAAAATGCTCCCCCACCAAGATGTCTGCCACCTGACCAGGTTCATTACCCAGAACTAGATCCAGTATGGCCTCTCCTCTCGTCGAACGGTCCACATACTGTGTCAGGAATCCTTCTTGAACACACCTGACAAATTCAGCCCCATCTATCCCCCTTGCAGTCAGGAGGTGCCAGTCAATATGAGGGAAGTTGAAATCACCCATAACTACAACCCTGTATTTCCTGCACCATTCTAAAATCTGCCTGCTTATCTGCTCCTCGATGTCCCGAGGGCTATTTGGGGGCCTATAGACCACTCCCGGCACAGTGATTGATCCCTTCCTATTTGTGACTTCCACCCACACCGACTCAGTGGACACCCCCTCTGCAGCGACCTCCCTTCCTACAGCTGTGATACTATCCCTGATCAGTAATGCTACTCCCCCCCTTTTCTACCTCCCATCCTATTCCTTTTAAAACACCTAAACCCCGGTACCTGCATCAGCCAATCCTGCCCTTCCTCCAGCCAAGTTTCAGTAACGGCCACAACATCGTAGTTCCACGTACTGATCCATTTTCTAAGTTCATCCCCTTTATTCCTAATACTCCTGGCATTGAAATAGACACACTTCAACCCCTCGAACTGGCTACATGTATGTTTTGTCCCCTGCCTGCCCTTCCTCAGCAACTCAGAACACATAGCATCATGCCCTTGTCCTTCTACCCTCATCTCTGCACTCACATTCTGATTCCCACCCCCCTGACAAACTAGTTTAAACCCTCCCCAACAGCTCCAGCAAACCTGCCCACCAGGATATTGGTTCCTTTCCAGTTCAGGTGCAGCCCGTCCTTGTTGTACAGGTCAGACCTTCCCCAGAAGAGATCCCAATGCTCCAGAAATCTGAACCCCTGCCCCCTGCACCAACTCTTCAGCCACGCATTCAACTGCCATGACTTCCTGTTCCTACCCTCTCTGTCTCGTGGCACAGGCAGCAATCCTGAGATTACCACCCTTGAGGTCCTGCTTTTTAACTTTTTTCCTAACTCCCAATATTCTTACGCTCCAAAGAATAAAGACCTAATTTGTTCAACCTTTTGCTGTAACTTAGGAGATGAAATCCAGGCAACATTTTAGTAAATCTCCTCTGTACTCTCTCAATTTTATTGACATCTTTCCTATAATTCAGTGATCAGAACTGTATACAATACTCCAAATTTGGCCTTACCAATGCCTTGTACAATTTCAACATTACATCCCAACTCCTATACTCAATGCTCTGATTTATAAAGGCCAGCATACCAAAAGCTTTCTTCACCACCCTATCCAAACGAGACTCCACCTTCAGGGAACTATGCACCATTACTCCTAGATCCCTCTGTTCTACTGCATTCTTCAATGCCCTACCATTTACCATGTATGCCCTATTTTGATCACTCCTACCAAAATGCAGCACCTCACATTTATCAGCATTAAACTCCTTCTGCCATCTTTCAGCCCACTCTTCTAAGTGGTCTAAATCCTGTCTGCAAGCTTTGAAAATATTCTTCATTATCCACAACTCCACCTATCTCAGTATCATCTAATACTTACTCATCCAATTTACCACCCCATCATCCAGATCATTAATATATATGACAAACAACATTGGACCTAGTACAGATCCCTGAGGTTTAGTCATCAGAGACAATTGTGCTGTCCCTCACTTCCCACATCCTACAATCAGAGCACTGGACTGTCCTATCTACTGCCTCCATTACCAACTCCTAAGTTAATCAAAATAATTAAAGAAACATACCCAGCCTTACCTTACTGGGAGCAAGCTCGTCCTCTGCCTCTTCTCGCCGAAACCTCTCGAGCCAAAGCCTCAAAGCTCCACTCCTTCACTGGCCCACTCACTCACTGGCCGCTCCGCTTCAGCTACCCCTCTTTTTACTTGTTTGTTGAGCTTCTCAATTTACAATTGCCCAATCAAATTGCTTGGTCCCCTGACCTTGATTGCCCAATCAGCTGCATTCTGAGCTGTTCAAATTTTGATTGACATGATTGCACAATCCAACTGCCAGAACCTCTCGAGCCAAAGCCTCAAAGCTCCACTCCTTCACTGGCCGCTCTCCACTCCAGTCCATATAAAACTCCAGTCCCAATAAAGGTGAATATGCAGCAGAAGAAACTCCTCCCATGCTCAGTGACCAGGGTGCAGACTGGGTGTGGTGAGCAGCAGCAATAATTGCAGAGTTCAGCACCAACAGTCACTCTCAAAATTGCATTCAGCAACGGTGATGGACAAATATCCAGCAAGCAGCTTATTGAAACATTCCAGTACTATGTCACAAGTGTAACATGCTGTGAGGTTTCACTGCTAATGGAATGGCCTCTCTGCAATGCATCACTGCTGAGGTAACGGTTTCTCTGTAGCAGCAATGTTTAGGTTACGACTAGAGACAACAGGGTTTTGGAACGCAGGGCTATCCAATGAGAGAAATGTTGTTCTTTCTTGGGAGTCTGGAAGAGAGATTTTTGCAGTCTTTTGCCGGGGAGCGATGAGAAGACATGAATGGAGAGATTGGGCCTTTCTTCTTCATTATTTTTTTTACTCGTTCTATAGTCAAAGTAAGAAACTATAAAGCCCAAACGTTTAATCACAGATTATGTACCGTTTGTTTTCTCAGGGTACTGATTTGTAACAGGGAACACATCAAGCAGCATCCACCCAAACAAGATTTCTTAAGACTGGCCGGGCTGGGGGGGGGCTATCACCCCCTATATTAAGCTGCCAGTCAAAGTGAGAGTTACATCAGGTTAGAATACTGAGTGAATCGCTTCCCACATTCACAGCTGTCGAACGGCCTCTCCCCACTGTCAACCCAATGATGCACATTCGGTGCAGAGTGCTCAGAGAATCTCCTCCCAAAGTCTGAGCAGCTGATCGACCTCTACTCGGTGTGAACTCGCTGGTGTTTCTGTAGATTCGATGACCGAGTGAATCCCTTCCCACACACTGAGCAGCTGAATGGCCTCTCCCCTGTGTGAACACGCTGGTGTCTCTGTAGATGAGATGACCGAGTGAATCCCTTCCCACAGTCTCGGCAGGTGAACGGCCTCTCTCCAGTGTGAACTCGCTGGTGCATCAGTAGTTGAGATGACGAAGTGAATCCTTTTCCACAGTCTGAGCAGGTGAACGGCCTCTCTCCAGTGTGAACGTGCTGATGTACCTTCAGTTGATATGACTTAGTGAATCCCTTCCCACAGACTGAGCAGGTGAACGGCCTCTCCCCAGTATGAACTGACTGGTGTGCCTGTAGTTCAGTTGACCAAGTGAATCCCTTCCCACAGACTGAGCAGGTGAACGGCCACTCCCCAGTATGAACTGACCGGTGTGCCTGTAGTTCGGATGCCTGAGTAAATCCTTTCCCACAATCTGAGCAGGTGAACGGCCGCTCCCCACTGTGAACTCGCTCGTGTCTCTGTAGGGTGCATGACTGAGTGAATCCCTTCCCACAGACAGAGCAGGTGTACGGCCGCTCCCCACTGTGAACTCGCTGGTGTGCCATTAGGGCGGATGACTGAGTGAATCCCTTCCCACAGTCTGAGCAGGTGAACGGCCTCTCCCCAGTGTGAACTCGCTGATGTACCTTCAGTTGGGATGAGGAAGTAAATCCCTTCCCACAGTGCAAGCAGGTGAACGGCCTCTCCCCAGTGTGAACTCGCCTATGTGCCTTCAGTTGGGATGAGCAAGTGAATCCCTTCCCACAGTCTGAGCAGGTGAATGGCCGCTCTCCAGTATGAACTCGCTGGTGTACCTTCAGTTCAGATGACTGACTGAATCCCTTCCCGCAGTTCGAGCAGGTGAACGGCCGTTCCCCGGTGTGAACTCGCTGGTGTACCTTCAGTTCAGATGACTGAGTGAATCCCTTCCCGCAGTTTGAGCAGGTGAATGGCCTCTCCCCAGTGTGAACTCGCTGATGTACCATCAGTTGGGATGAGCAAGTGAATCCCTTCCCACACACTGAGCAGGTGAATGGCCTCTCCCCAGTGTGAACTCGCTGATGTACCTTCAGTTTGGATGAGCAAATGAATTCTTTCCCACAGTCTGAGCAGGTGAACGGCCTCTCTCCAGTGTGAACTCGCTGATGTACCTTCAGTTGAGATGACGAAGTGAATCCCTTCCCACAGTCTGAGCAGGTAAACGGCCGCTCTCCAGTGTGAACTCGCTGATGTACCTTCAGTTCAGATGACTGAGTGAATCCTTTCCCACAGTTTGAGCAGGTGAACGGTCTCTCTCCAGTGTGAACAGACGAGTGTACTTGCAGGTGGGATGATCGAGTGAATCCCTTCCCACACACTGAGCAAGTGAATGGCCTCTCCCCAGTGTGAACTCGCTGATGTACCTTCAGTTGGGATGAGCAAGTGAATCCCTTCCCACAGTCTGAGCAGGTGAATGGCCTCTCTCCAGTATGAACTAGCTGATGCACCTTCAGTTGGTATGAGCAAGTGAATCCCTTCCCGCAGTCTGAGCAGATAAACGGCCTCTCCCCGGTGTGAACTCGCTGATGTACCTTCAGGTGGGATGAGCAAGTGAATCTATTCCCACACATTGAGCAGGTGAACGGCCTCTCCCCAGTGTGAACAGACCAGTGTGCTTGTAGGTGGGATGGCCGAGTGAATCGCTTCCCACACACTGTGCAGGTGAATGGCCTCTCCCCAGTGTGAATTCGCTGGTGTCTCTGTAGATGAGATGACCGAGTGAATCTCTTCCCACAGTCTGGGCAGGTGAACGGCCTCTCCCCAGTGTGAACTCGCTGATGTACCTTCAATTGGGATGACAAAGTGAATCCCTTCCCACAGTCGGAGCAGGTGAACGGCCTCTCCCCAGTGTGAACTCGCTGATGTACCTTCAGTTGGGATGACAAAGTGAATCCCTTCCCACAGTCGGAGCAGGTGAATGGCCTCTCCCCAGTGTGTACTGACTGGTGCCTCAGTAGGTGAGATGATTTAGTAAATCCCTTCCCACAGTCCGAGCAGGTGTACAACCTCTCCCTAGTGTGAACTTGCTGGTGAGCCATTAGGTCAGATGACCGAGTGTATTCTTCCCCACAAATTCAGCAGCTGACCAGCCTCTGCCCAGGGTGAACCGACTGGTGTGTCCACAGGTGGGATGACCGACTGAATCCCTTCTCACACACAGAACAGGTGAATGGCCTTGTCCCAGTGTGAACTTGCTGATGTACCTTCAGTTGAGATGACCGACTGAATCCATTCCCACTGACTGAGCAGGTGAACGTGTAGGTCCTTGTGTAAAATGACGGGCGTGCCAGTCTGTCAGATGATCGAGTGAATCCCTCGTCACAGTCCGAGCACAAAGGATGATCAAGTGAATCCCTTGCTCCACTTCTTAAATATCCGGCTAGAGACAGCAAAACTGGCTTGCTGTGTTCGAGATTCCCATAGACAAATTCCTTGTCATTTTTAACCTGTAAAAATATTTACAAAATCCATCAATGGGTGTAAGACAGTATTTCAGATGAGATCACTTGAGTTGTCAAGGTGTGATCTGGCATCACACTATTACAGTGAGGTTCAATCCAAGTTCGAGAGAGAAATCATCTTCTAACTGGGCACAGTGCTGGTATCTAGAATGACCAACATATTCTCTGATACTGTTCCTGTCTCGATAACAATGGGAATTTCTGCCATCTCCAATCTGTGACCTGGCTCAGTTTGACTCTGTCTATTCGTATTATTCCCTGTTCCCACTGAGCTGCATGGATGACTGGTAGGAACTGAAACACTCTCACACAAATAGCTGGCAGTGCATTCCACGCACCCAGCACTCTCTGTGTAAAAAACTTACCCCTGTCATCCCCTCGGTATCTATTTCAAAGCACCTTAAAACTATACCCCCTCGTGTTAGCCATTTCAGCCCTAGGAAAAAACCTCTGGCGATCCACACGATCAATGCCCCTCATCATTTTATACACCTAAAAAAGGCTCTAAACATAAACAAGGAAATTATACATTGCCTTGAGGATTTGTTAAAAGTGTACAAAATTATGACGGTATAGATAGGGTAATTGCAAACAGCTTTTTCCACTGAGGTTGGGTGGGATGATGACCAGAGGTCATGGGTAAGTGGGGAAGGTGAAAATTTAATGGGAACATTTGGAAAATCTCTTTATTGAAATGGTTGTGAGAGTGTGGAATGAGATGCCAGCACAAGTGGTGAATGTGAGCTCGGTTTCACCATTTAAAAGAAGTTCGGATGGGAGCCTGGATGGTAGGGGTATGGAGGGTGTTACATACCTCAAGGAGATGTGATTTTTTTTGTGAGAACAATGTAATGCTCTTTTGGAGGTCACCTGATGTAATTTTCCCGCCGATGTGAGGTCACGTGAGGACATTTTCACCATGGGTATATAAGGGAAGACCTCAGATGACGCAGTTAGTTTTTAGTTTTTAGTTTTCCAGCTAGAACGTGCGTCTGTGTCTCCGTTTCTATTGCGTATTTGTTTTTATGACGCAGTTTCATTTTTAAAACGGCATGTTACGTTCTGTTTGAAGGTACAATAGTGCTGGACTGGAAATTTTTGCTAGATGTGTTGATGTACCTTTTTCCAGCAGTATTGGAGAGTGAAGACTTTTTCGAAGTACAGGACCCGAAGGACTAAGAGAAATCAGGAATGTTTGGCAGCTTAATAAATGATCGACCTTATTGAGTCTTTGTTGAAGGAGTAGCGACCTGCATCGAAGATAACTCATACCAAAAGAGCAAGGTAGTTCATGCAAGGTGCTCTCTAGAATTTATGGTCTGTTGTTTTAAGCCGTTTATTTCCTGCATCATGAATCCTTTGGTCAGAACAAACAGGAAAGTCGTGTCAATGAAGAAGTCCTTCTCCAGAGAAGTCTCTCCCAATTGAATGTATAAATCTGTTGGACTTTCGAATTTACCATTTTAAGAACCGTATTTGACTTTACCACTTTATGTACTGTTTTCACATTTAACGCTTTAAGAACCAGTGCCAAGTGACGATTTGTTGAACGGCTGCATAACTTCCGGTTAAGGTTTTTGTTTGTTTTTATATTGTTTATCCGTGTTTAATAAATGTTTGGTTGTTTTCCTATAACCTGTCTCGATTGATATTCATTGTTGCTGGTTACATAACATAATTTGTGGGGGCTCAGCCAGGAGATGTTCCGATTTTGAGGTTAAGTGCTGATAATTGCCATTCTGATTTGGAAAAGGAAAATACCCGATTTTTTTGAGTTGGATTGGTGTGTGAGTGGTATTCGGCAACAATGAATATTAACGAGTTTATGGACATGCCTGACTCGGTGTCTTTAGTGAATGCAAAAAAACCTGAGGTATTGGAGATTGCGAGGAGGTTGGATATTAAAGGAATTACAAAGAATACCACAAAGGCTTTAATACAAAGAAAATCGCTGAGCATTATATTAATTTGAAAACTTTTGATGATGAGGTGTTAGATAGGTTTCCAATGACTAATCTGGAAATGCAGTTGCACCTTGAACAGTTGACGTTTGAAAGATTTAAAGTGGAAATGGCCAAAAGAGAGGCTAATTAAAAAAGGGCATTTGAAGAAAGGGAAGCTGAAAACCGGAGGAAATTTGAGTTTGAGATGGAGAAATTAAGGATGGGAAATCAGTCTTCTGGTTCTAAGAAACAGTTTATTGCTAGTCGTGAGGTTATTTTGGCTCCTCCATTTAATGAAGCTGAAGTGGACAAATATTTCCAGCATTTCAAAACCGATGCACTGAGTTTAAAGTGGCCGAAAGAGCAATGGCCGCGTGATGTTACAAAGTGTAATTAAAGGCAAGGCACAACAAGCTTATACAGCTTTAAATGCTGAGCAAGCACTGGATTATGATACTGTTAAACAGCATATATTAAAGGCATATGAGTTGGTTCCGGAAGCGTATAGAGAAAGATACAGAAATTTGAAGAAATCTGTGGAAAAAACTTATGTAGAATTTGCCTATGAGAAATCTATGTGTTTTGAGAGATGGGTTTCCTCTAAAAATGTGAATGGGGAGTTTAATACATTAAAAGAGTTGATTTTACTGGAGGAATTTAAAAGAAGCATTCCTGTTGAAGTGAGAACATACTTAAATGAAAGGGACATTGCTACATTGCAGGAGATTGCTAAATTAGCTGATGAATATGCTTTAATTCATAAGAATAAATTTTCTGCAGGTAAAATTTTTAAAAGGAAAAATAGCACAGAGAGTCAATGTAAACCAGAAATTAAACCTGAAGTGAGTGAGAAAAGTAAGGATGAAGGGAGACATGTGAAGGAAAGACATTTTTGGTATTATTTGTAATTATTGTAAGAAACCTGGACATGTAATAGCTAATTGCTTTTGATTGAAAAAGAAAGAGAAAGAAGCCGACCCAGATGCTTGTGTGCAGCATATTGAAACACCTTTAAATTCACAGGGTTTAGAAAACATTAATGAAGATGTGTCAGAGTCTGACCAAGTTAAGAGGGGATATGAAACTTTTATAACAGAAGGATTTGTATCCTTGAAAGAAGGATCTAATTCAGTACCAATAAGAATACTTAGAGATACTAGAGCTTCTCAATCACTAATATTAGACAGTGTGCTAAAATCTGAAGTCTGACTAAAGTCTGACATTGTGAGGTAAATTATATAAGAGGAGTTGGGAGTGCCCTCATGCCAGGACATTTGCATAGAGTAAATTTAAGGTCAGGATTAGTTACAGGGATTGTTAAAGTAGGGCTACAATCCAGTTTAACTGTGAATGATGTTTCTCTTTTGTTATGGAATGATTTAGCATGTGGACAAGTTTTTCCTGAAGTGCATTTGAAAATAAATTCAAATTCTGAGGAACCACAGAGGGAATCTAACACAGATTCTTCCTGTGTTGTAACAAGAGCTATGGCTAAAAAGACTGATGTACAGGATGAGGTTGTTACCCATGACATTTCAACTCAAGATTCGAATTTTGAGGATGTATCAGAAACTTTCTTACCTACGTTATTTGATCAGGATTTTGGTGGTAAGTCTGACCAGGAAGATTTGTCTTTATCTCGGAAGGAGATGATAGCAGAAGAACAAGCTCTTTCAGATAGTGAAATTGAAAAAGTACCAGTGGGATATTATTTTGAAAAGGGACTATTAATGAGAAAGTGGAGAGCACCTACAATTCCTGCTAGTGAGGAATGGGAGGTTAATCATCGGGTAGTAGTTCCTAAAGTTTATCGAAATGAGGTTTTAACTATGGCTCATAGTATTCCTTTGGGTGGTCATCTAGGTGTAAAGAAAACTATGAACAAAGTTTCTAAACATTTTTATTGGCCTAGTTTAAGACAAGGTGTAGCGACATTTTGCAGAACGTCCCATACATGTCAAATTGTGGGTAAACCTAATCAGGTTACTCCAGTGGCCCCACTGCAACCAATTCCAGTACTTGGTGAGCCGTTCTCAAAAATCATTGTAGACTGTGTAGGTCCTTTGCCAAAAACTAAACCTGGACATCAATATTTGTTAACTATTATGTGCACAGCGTCTAGGTTTCCAGAGGCAGTACCTCTTAGGAATATAACAGCCAAAACTGTGACAAAGGGTCTTATAGTTTTTTTTACTTATTTTGGGTTGCCTAAGGAAATACAACCGGATCAAGGTAGTCATTGTATGTCTGGATTGTTTCAGCAAATAGTTTATAAACTGGGAGCAAAACAGATTATCTCATCAGCCTATCATCCAAAATCACAAGGAGCCTTGGAGAGATTTCATTCTACATTAAAAACTATGATTAGGACATATTGTGTGGAAAATGAAAAAGACTGGAATGAAGGTATACATTTACTACTTTTTGCAGTATGAGAGGCAGTACAGGAATCATTAGGTTTTAGTCCTTTTGAACTTGTGGTTGGGCATAGAGTTTGAGGACCTTTGGCCTTGTTGAAAGAACAGTGGATTAATAAAGAGGTACACACTAGTTTGCTAGATTATGTTTTTTTTTAATTTAAAGAAAGATTATATAAAGCTTGTAGCTTGGCAAAGGAAATTTTAAATTAGCTCAAGAGAAGATGAAGACTTGGTATGATAAGGAAGCTAGGATGAGGTCATTTAAGCCTGGAGATAAGGTGTTGGTTCTTTTCCCAGTGCAAACGAACCCATTACAAGCTAAATTTCATGGTCCTTATGAGATTAAATCTAAGGTAAATGATGTAGATTACGTGATAAAAACCCCAGATCGGAGAAAGACAACACAGCTGTGTCATATAAATATGATAAAACCATATTAAGAGAGAGACTGCTGCTATGACTATTGTGATCAATAATGAGTCTGATCTTGATAAAACCTTAAGGGATGATTCATCTGAAACTCATTTTAAACTCAACATTATTTCAGCCACGTTACCAAATTCAAAAATTCTAGAAAATATTTATGGAAAATTAGCTTATTTACAGCCAGAGCAGAGACAGCAGATGAAACAGTTAATTTTTAAATACAGAGATTTATTTCCAGATGTTCCTAGAACAGCCACTGTAGCTACAGTTGATGTAGATGTTGAGATGCAAAACCCATAAAACAACATCCGTATCGAATGAACAGGGAAAAATGTGAACTTGCCAAATAAGAAATTAAGTATATGTTAGAGAATGATATTATTAGACACTCTAATTTGAATTGGAGTTCACTGTGCATTATGGTGCCTAAGCCAGATAATAGTATTAGGTTTTGTACAGATTACAGGAAGGTGAATGCTGTGACAAAAACTGATGCATATCCAATCCCTAGGGTAGATGATTGTGTGGATAAAGTTGGACAAGCCAAATTCCTTACAAAGATTGATTTGTTAAGAGCTTATTGGTGTGTTCCATTGACAGATAGAGGTAGAGAGATTTCAGTATTGGTAACCCCATCTGGGTTATATGAATATAATGTTCTTCCATTTGGGATGAAGAATGCACCAGGTACATTTCAGAGGATGATTAATAGCATGATTCAGGGATTAAAAGATACAGATGCCTATATTGATGATTTAGTTACAGGAAATAATACGTGGAAAGCACATATTACTGCGGTGGGGAAATTATTTGACAGACTTTCAAAAGCTAACTTAACTATTAACTTAGCTAACAGTGAATTTGGTCAGGCCACTGTGACCGTTAAGGAAAAGGGTTAAGGAAATTAAACTTCAATTTAGTAACACAGTTCAATGTTACAGGAGTACAATATTCTGATCACTCATATTAAGGGTAAAGACATTGTGATCACTGATCGTTTATCTAGATGTTAAATGTACAATGAAAAATTGTTTTTATGGAGTGGTATTTTAAAATTTGTAACACTCCTACTGTATATTAGTTTGTAAAGTGCTGAAAGATAAGACTGTATATATTGTGTATGTTGTAAGTTTTATACCTTTGTATAAATTGTTAATTGTTAAAATTTTGTTCTTTGAGAGACCAATATGTTTATTTTGGAGGAAGGTGTTACATACCTCAAGGAGATCTGTGATTCTTTTTTTGTGAGAATGATGTAATGGTCTTCTGGAGGTCACCTGATGTAATTTTCCCGCTGATGTGAGGTCACATGGGGACACGTGCACCACGGGTATATAAGGGAAGACCTCAGTTGACGCAGTTAGATTTTAGTTTTTAGTTTTCCAGCTAGAACGTGCGTCTGTGTCTCCGTCTCTGTTGCATATTTGTTTTTATGACACAGTTTCATTTTTAAAAAGGAGTGTTACTTTCTGTTGCAAGGTACAACAGAGCTGGATTGGCAATTTTTGCTAGATGCACTGATGTACCTTTTTCCAGCAGTACTGGAGAGTGAAAACTTCATCGAAATACAGGATACGAAGGATTAAGAGAAGTTGGGAATGTTCGGCAGTTTAATAAAGGATCGACCTTATTGAGTCTTCGTTGAAGGAGTAGCGACCTGCATCAAAGATAACTCATACCAAAAGAGCAAGGTAGTTCATGCAAGGTGCTCTCTAGAATTGACGGTCAGTTGTCTTAAGCCGTTTATTTCCTGCATCGTGAATCCTTTGGTCAGAACAAACTGGAAAGTCGTGTCAATGAAGAAATCCTTCTCCAGAGAAGTCTCTCCCAATTGAATGTATAAATCTGTCGGACTTTAGAATTTACCATTTTAAGAACCGTATTTGACTTTACCGTTTTAAGAACTATTTTCGCATTTAACGCTTTAAGAACCAGTGCTGAGTGATGATTTGTTGAACGGCTGCATAGCGGTTAACTTTCAGTTAAGGTTTTTGTTTGTTTTTATATTGCTTATCTCTGTTTAATAAATGTTTGGTTGTTTTTATATAACCTGTCTCGATTGATATTCATTGTTGCCAGTTACGTAACAAGGGCAATGGTCCCGGTGCAGGTAGTTGCATTAGACAGCTTAAATGCTATTTCAGCATTGACCAGATGGGCCAAATAGCCTGTTTGTGTACTGAACCTCTCCATGTTTCTATGACAGAGAAGCTGGATAAACATGTTTGGAAGGGAAAAGGTAGGAGTGACAACGGAGCAGCAATGGGAGGAGTTCGGGAGCTGAGTGATCGATACATCCCAAAGAAGTGGAAGCATTGGAAAGGCAGAAGGACACAACCGTGGCTGAAATGAGAAGCCACAGCCAACATAAAAGCCAAAGAAAGGGCAAAAACAGAACAAAAACTATTGGGAAGCTTTTAGAAACCAACAGAAGACGACAAAAAAAAATGTCAAATGAGCTCAGGGCGTGGAATTATGATACTGTAGTCCTGAGCCTTGGTTGTACCACAACAGAGGAACAAAATATCCCGGGCCTCAATATCGCTTGAAAACCAAGTTTCCCTGCACCAGTTACCCTTCAACTTTTATTTTGGCAGGCACATACAAACTCTACACCTTCAAACTTCACTTCTGAAGGCCTCCCACTTACCAAGTACTCCTTTGCCAGAAAACAGCCTGTCCCAAACCACACTTGTCAGATCCTTTCTGAGACCTTCAGAATTGACCCTTCTCCAATTTAGAATCTCAACCCGTGGTCCAGACCGCTTTTTTTCCATTTTTACTTTGAATCTCATGGCATTATGATCACTAATTTATGTCACCAGCCCTGGATCATTTACTAACAGATTATTGGACACTCCTACATCAGGAATTCTGCATACTGAATAAGAGCACATTTGACAAACTCTACCCCATCTAGTCCTTTCACAGTATGGGAGTCCCAGTCAATATATGGAAAATTAAAATCACTTACTGAATCAACCTTTGTTTCTTGGCATTGTCCTTGATCTCTGTAGAAATTTGTTCCTCTAAATCCTTCAGACTATTGGGTGCAACCAAGTCCCAATAATGACTACAATATCATAATTTTCTGTCCTGAGCTCATCTGGATTTCCTACGATGCCTCTTGCATTGTGATATACACAGCTCAGCATATTCATCGCTCCATGCTCAACCATTTGATTGCTGACTCTACCGGAGGTCTGAACAACATCTGACTGGTGTCAAGAAAACAAACTCTCCCTCATTGTCACAAAAACAAAGGAGCAGATTGTGGACAACAGGAGGAATGGAGACAGGCTAAGCCCTATTGACATCAGTGGATCTGGGGTTGAGAGGGTGAACAGCTTTTAAGTTCCTCGGCATAAACATCACCAAGGATCTCACATGGTCTCTACATACCGGCTGTGTTATGAAAAGAGCACACCAGCACTTCCTTCACCTCAGATGGTTGAAGAAGTTTGGGATGGGGCCCCAAATCCTAAGAACTTTCTACTGGAACACAATTGAGAGCATCCTGACTGGCTGCATCACTGCCTGGTATGGGAACTGTACTTCCCTTAATCGCAGGACCCTGCAGAGTGTGGTGTGGACAGCCCAGCTCATCTGTAGATGTGAACTTCCCACTATTCAGGACATTTACAGAGACAGGTGTGTAAAAAGGGCCCAAAGGATATTGGAGACCCAATTCACCACAACCACAAACTGTTCCTGCTGCTACCATCCAGGAAATGGTAACACAGCAAAAGGACCAACAGGCTCCGGGACATCATCTTCCACCAGACCATAAGACTGATTAATTCATGCTGATACAATTGCATTTCCACATTACATTGCCTGTTCTATGTACAAACTATTTATTATAAATTACTATAAATTACACATTGCACATTTAGAGGGAGACGTAATGTAAAGATTACTCCTCCTCATGCATATTAAGGGTGTACTGTATGTAATGAAGTCAATTCAATTCACCCTCTCCACTACTTGTTCTGTCATTCTGGCTCCCATTCCCCCTTCCAATTATTTTAACCACAACACCCCTCTCCCCACACTAGCACTACCAAGCCTTACCACTGGGATATTAGTCCCCTCTTGTTCTTTTGCCCTAACTAGAAACATGGAAAATAAGTGCAGGAGTAGGCCATTTGGCCCTTCGAGCCTGCACCGCCATTCAGTATGATCATGGCTGATCATCCAACTCAGAACCCCGCCCCAGGCTTCCCTCCATACCCCCTGATCCCTTTAGCCACAAGGGCCATATCTAACTCCCTCTTAAATATAGCCAATGAACTGGCCTCAACTGTTTCCTGTGGCAGAGAATTCCACAGATTCACCACTCTCTGTGTGAAGAAGTTTTCTCTCATCTCAGTCCTAAAAGGCTTCCCTTTTATCCTCAAACTGTGACCCCTCGTTCTGGACTTCCCCAACATCGGGAACGATCTTCCAGCATCTAGCCTGTCCAATCCCTTCAGGATGTTATACCTTTCAATAAGATGCCCCCTCAATCTTCTAAATTCCAACGAGTATAAGCCTAGTTGATCTAGTCTTTCATCATGTGAAAGTCCTGCCATCCCAGGAATCAATCTGGTGAACCTTCTTTGTACTCCCTCTATGGCAAGGATGTCTTTCCTCAGATTAGGGGACCAAAACTGCACACAATACTCCAGGTGTGGTCTCACCAAGGCCTTGTACAACTGCAGTAGTACCTCCCTGCTCCTGTACTCGAATTCTCTTGCTATGAATGCCAGCATACCATTCGCCTTTTTCACCGCCTGCTGTACCTGCATGCCCACTTTCAATGACTGGTGTATAATGACACCCAGGTCTCGTTGCACCTCCCCTTTTCCTAATCGGCCACCATTCAGATAATAATCTGTTTTCCTGTTTTTGCCACCAAAGTGGATAACCTCACATTTATCCACATTAAATTACACCTGCCATGAATTTGCCCACTCACCTAACCTATCCAAGTCACCCTGCATCCTCTTAGCATCCTCCTCACAGCTAACACTGTCGCCCAGCTTTGTGTCATCCACAAACTTGGAGATGCTGCATTTAATTCCCTCGTCTAAGTCATTCATATATATTGTAAACAACTGGGGTCCCAGCACTGAGCCTTGTGGTTCCCCACTAGTCACTGCCTGCCATTCTGAAAAGGTCCCGTTTATTCCCACTCTTTTTAAGTAACTAAACCCCTATCACCCCCTTGACTTTCCTCTGCCAGGTAATGCCCCCCAACAGTTTCTAAAGTGGTCCACCTGCTGTTGTGTGGGATGGCCACAAGAGTACTCTGCGATGTCTAGTTAAACTCATTCTCCTTCCTCACTCTGACCCAGTTTCCTGTGTCCTGCACCTTGGGTGTAACTCACCTCTCTTCATTTCATATCCATCACCCCCTCCAACTGCTGGATGATCCAGAATTCATCCATTTCAAGCTGCAACTCCTTAAAGTGCAGGGTTACAAGCTGCAGCTGGATGCACATCTCGTAGGTGAGGGCATCAGGGACACTGGAGGTCTCCCCACCTTCCCACCAATGTACCCTCTAATTTGTAATGACCTGTATACACATAAATCTTGTACTGTCCATATTTTTACCCAGTGACAACATGTGCACAGTGAATTTTATATAGAGAGATATTCATTTTAACAGCTAGCAAATCACTCTCGATAAGAACTTTGATGTGCTCTGGGTTTGATCGAGTTCATCTGCACTCTCACACAACCTCTGTAGCAGGCCTGTAACGGGTAATGAAGGATTTTCTCACCAGAGCTTTTGCACATCATCAATATGTCATTTGCTTGCTAAATTATGCTTCAAAAAGTCAAGATTTCCAAATATCATTCCACTTCTTCCCACTTGTAAATTCTCCAGCAACTTTTGCATCACCACAATACACACAGGTGACACCAGTTTCTGTATTGTACATAAATATTTCCCCTGAACCCTCCCCCAGGTGACTGACGGTGGTGAACTCAGTGATGGCAATGCCAATGAATATGAAGGGAAGGGCAGTAGTCTGTCTCATTGGAGTCTGGCACATTTGTGATGTGAAAGCTACTTGTTGCCCAAGCCAAAGGTCTTTGATATCATTATGTACCCAGAGAGAGTGGGTCAAAACATGTCCCTGTCATTTGGAACCTGATCCTTTTTTGGTATTTCACGAGACTCTGACAAGCATTTGATCCCGGCTAAATGACGAACATTGTCTTTTGTCTCTCTTTTAGCTAGACGTGCAGTACTCCTTAAGTGGAGAGATGAAGTTCCCCGTACCCATGTTCAATGGCTCAGGGATATTATGTCTTCTTTAGATCTTGAAAAGATATTAATAGCAAAAGGATAGTGAGGGATAAAATTGATCCCTTAGAGAATCAGAGTGGATGGGTATGTGTGGAGCCAAAAGAGATGGGGGAGATTTTGAACAATTTCTTTTCTTCGGTGTTCACCAGGGAGAAAGTTATTGAATTGTGTAAGGTAAAGGAAACAAGAAAGGTAGTTATGGAAAGTATAATGATTAAAGAAGAGGAAGTACTGACGCTTTTAAGGAATATAAAAGTGGGTAAGTCTCTGGGTCCGGACAGGATATTTCCTAGGACCTTGAGGGAAGTTAGTGTGGAAATAACAGAGGCTCTGACAGAAATATTTCAAATGTCATTGGAAACGGGGATGGTGCCGGAGGATTGGCGTATTGCTCATGTTGTTCCATTGTTTAAAAAGGGTTCTAAGAGTAAACCTAGCAATTATTGACCTGTGAGTTTGACGTCAGTGGTGGGGAAATTGATGGAAAGTATTCTCAGAGATGGTATATATAATTATCTGGATAGACAGGGTCTGATTAGGAACAGGTAACATGGATTTGTGCATGGAAGGTCATGTTTGACAAATCTTATTGAACTTTTTGATGAGGTTACTAGGAAAGTTGATGAGAGTAAAGCGGTGGATGTTGTCTATATGGACTTCAGTAAGGCCTTTGACAACGTTGCACACGGAAGGTTAGTTAAGAAGATTCAATCGTTAGGCATTAATATCAAAGTAGTAAAATGGATTCAGCAGTGACTTGATGGGAGATGCCAGCAAGTTGTGGTGGATAACTGTGTCTCAGATAGGAGGATGGTGACTAGTGATGTGCCTCAGGGATCTGTACTGGGTCCAATGTTGTTTGTCATATATATTAATGATCTGGATGATGGGGTGGTAAATTGGATTAGTAAGTATGCAGATGATATTAAGATAGGTGGAGTTGTGGATAATGAAGCAGGTTCTCAAAGCTTGCAGAGAGATTTAGACCAGTTAGAAGAGTGGGCTGAAAGATGGCGGATGAAGTTTAATGCTGGTAAATGTGAGGTGCTACATTTTGGTAGGACTAATCAAAATAGGACATACATGGTAAATGGTAGGGCACTGAAGAATGCAGTAGAACAGAGGGATCTAGGAGTAATGGTGCATAGTTCCCTGAAAGTGGAATCCCATGTGGATAGGGTGGTGAAGGAAGCTTTTGGTATGCTGGCATTTACAAATCAGAGCATTGAGTATAGGAGTTGGGATGTAATGTTGAAATTCTATAAGGCATTGCTAAAGCCAAATTTGGAGTATTGTATACAGTTCTGGTCACCGAATTACAGGAAAGATGTCAATAAAACTGGGAGAGTACAGCGGAGATTTACTAAAATGTTGCCTGGGTTTCATCTCCTAAGTTACAGAGAAAGGTTGAACAAGTTAGGTCTTCATTCTTTGGAGCATAGAAGGTTGAGGGGGGACTTGATAGAGGTATTTGAAATTATGAGGGGGATAGATAGATTTAATGTGGATAGGCTTTTTCCATTGAGAGTGAGGGAGATTCAAATAAGAGGACACGAGTTGAGAGTTAAAGGGCAAACGTTTAGGGGTAACATGAGGGGGAACTTCTTTACTCAGAGAGTGGTAGCTGTGTGGAACGAGCTTCCAGCAGAAGTGGTTGAGGCAGGTTCAATGTTTTCATTTAAAGTAAAATTGGACAGCTATATGGACAGGAAAGGAATGGAGGGTTATGGGCTGAGTTCAGGTCGGTGGGACGAGGTGAGAGTAAGAGTTCAGCACAGAGTAGAAGGGCCGAGATGGCCTGATTCCGTGCTGTAATTGTTATAAGCGTATACGGTTACTATTCACTTTTTAATTCAGATATAGAGATCCAAAAGGTGTGGGGACCTTTTCTTGAATATTGACAAGTGTATTTTTTTCTTCCCTTGATAGTCAGATCCTGCATTTCCAGCTTTCTTTGATTCTTTGATTAGGTAGCAGGCTGCTTTTTTTATTAGTGATTTCACTTTTTACCACAATATATAGATCTGGGGTGATAAAAGTTTATCTCAAATGTCCTTTTAAATACTTATATTATAATAGTCGGCTTGGAGTTGGATCGTGGGTGGGTTGGGAGCTTTCCTTTCTAATTTTTCATTTTTAATATGGGTGACTTACTCATTTATTAAGACATGTATTATTGTTATTTTTGTCTGTATTGCAATGATCCCTCTATTTACACTATTGACTTTTTTCTTCCACACTGTTTGTAGAAAACTAAAAAAAATTTTAAAAAACATGACCTCATGGGTAGAAAAGTCCAGAACAAGAGGGGGTGGAACAAGCAACAGACACAAAATGCTGGAGGAACTCAGCAGGCCAGGCAGCATCTATGGAAAAGAGTACTAATGCTGAGTTCCTCCAGCAATTTGTGTGTGTTGCTCGGATTTCCAGCATCTGCAGATTTTCTCTTGTTTGTGACTGGAGGCAGAACAAAGGTGATTTTCACAACAGCTGATGTAAAAGATTTTGTTCCCTTTCTCCGAGTTCCCGATCCTTGCATTTAGACAGCTGGAGCTCAGCTCTGTCTGAGAGACCCATCGGTTCCCATTCCCTCATCAGCCGGAAGCTCCCCGGGGCCCGTGTACGGATGGTGGGGCTGAGAGAGAGGGAAGAGAGCAGGACTGTCCCGGGATTGCGGGTCACGGAGTCCGGAGTCACAGCAACTACCCGAAGTCGGTGTTGAAAACGCCGCCCGGTGAGACCCCCAACCCGGAGACCCCTTCTCACCTCAACCGATCATCCGGGGCCTTTTGTGCCCCGCGCGCTGGTGAGCTCGAGCTTGGTCGGTTTAACGGCTGGGCTACTAATCACGTGACCAGCCCCTCCCCCACCGCTGTCAACAGAGGAGTCAGGCGCTGCTCTATTCCCATTGGTGCGAAGCGATGTCAATCACTGCTTCCAACCAATAGCGGAGGCGGACCTGCCGAGTGGGTGTTACCCCGCTGACACCGTCTCCCGAACTTTCCGTCACGGCGGGACAACCGTCAAAGTAAATGTCCGCTTTCTGATTTATTTCCATTTCCCTCCGAGGGAAGTTGGGGCGTTTGTGAAGCGTCTCCTGCGGCCGGAGTCTGATGTGTCGCTGAGAGGTAGGAGGAGACCGCTCGGCCCGTCGGTTTGATGCCGGTTCCCCGGGGAGGGAGAGGATGAAGACGGTGAGAGAGGGGGCGGACAGGATGTTTGTCCCGGTGGGGACAGGAGGGGCTCATCTGTGGAAATGTCTGAGCCCACGGTGGTGGCGATTCACCACATTGGGGGGCAAACACCGGCAGACTGTTGCCCTGCGAGCGGGGCCAATGGTCCGGGCAAAGTGACAATTATTTGTGTTTTGTTGAGACTGTACCGGGAATATGGTGTAAAATCCCGCTCCCCACACTAACACGGGTCACACAGACCAAAGAACAAACTGCCGGAGGAACTCAGTGGGTCGGGCAGCATCTGTGGAGGGAAATGGACCGTCAACATTTCGGGCCGAGACCCTCCCTCTGGACTGAGAGTGGACGGGAAATAGTCCGAGAAAAGAGGTGAGGGGTGGGGATGGGGCAAGAGCTGGGGAGTGAGAGGTGGATCCAGGTGAGGGGGAGGTGGGAAGGTGGAAATAGTGACGGGGGTGGGAGGTGAGTGGTTGGGGCAACACGGGGCTGCAGAAGATGGAAATTAATTCCATAGAGGATTAACAAAGAGGTTAGAGAGTATTTGTTATGGAGAGTGCAATGAAGATTCACCAGACTGATCCCTGGAGTGGTGGGGTCACCATATGAAGAAAGATCAAATGTGATAACCCTTTCAATCGAGGACTGAGGGGTGAACACATTGAAATGCACAACATCATTACCGGCTGAACCAGGGATCCCAGTCTCTGAAAAAGGGGGTGGACTGTTCGGGACTGAGATGAGGGGAAATGTCTCCATTCCGAGGGTGGTGAATGTCTGTAAATCCCCACCACAGAGGCCAGTGAAGACTCAGTGATCATCCTCACATAAAACAGAGGCCGGCAGATGTGTGGAGACTAAAGGGATCGAGGAAATGAGGATCGGGCAGAGACATGTGGCTGAGATGGGAGAGCAGCCGTCATCTTGTTGATGGTTAGAGGGCTGAATGGCCACCTCCTGCTGTTTCTCTTTCTATTCAAATATTTTTATTGTTACTATCCAAAATTAATAAGAGTACATCGAAGTAACCAATTGTTTCAATTCTCCTGCTGTTTCTCACTTGATGTTTCAGTGTTCCTGTCCAGTGAGGCCGGAGTAAAGCGAATAGAAATTGTTTTCAACATAGAACTGATGTAAATGAAACCTGCACAATTCCTGTGTGGGTCTGATTGTGTGTCTGAGCGGGATGGGAATTGAACTAAAGCTCTGAGAACTCTGTGACCCGGGGGGGGGGCGTGAAGGGAAAGGGACAAGGACGATATGGAGGGAAAAGTTAAAAATGTTGCTGAAATAATACGGGAAATAATGAAATAAAGTGGGAAACGCGTCGGGCAGCGTGTGAGGGGCGAGGAGACGTCACCGGCTCACGTGGGAGACCCTCCACTCGTCACGTGATCCCGTTTTGCCGCAGAGATGCGGCATCTGCAAACACCAGGAATTCTGCAGATGCTGGAAATTCAAGCAACACACATTAAAGTTGCTGCTGGACACAGCAGGCCAGGCAGCAACTCTAGGAAGAGGTACAGTCGACGTTTCGGGCCAAGACCCTTCGTCAGGACCAAATGAAAGAAGAGCTAGTAAGAGATTTGAAAGTGGGAAGTGGAGGGGGAGATCCAAAATGATAGGAGAAGACAGGAGGGGGAGGGATGGAGCCAAGAGGTGGAAAGTTGTTGGCAAAACGGATATGAAAGGATCATGGGACAGGAGGCCTAGGGAGAAGGAAAAGGGGGAGGGGAACTCAGAGGATGGGTAAGGGGTATAGTCAGAGGGACAGAGAGAGAAAAGGAATGTGTGTCTATAAATAAATAAATACCAGATGGGGTACGAGGGGGAGGTGGGGCATTAGCGGAAGTTAGAGAAGTCGATGTTGATGCCATCAGGTTGGAGGCTACCCAGACGGAATATAAGGTGTTGTTCCTCCAACCTGAGTGTGGCTTCATCTTTACAGCAGAGGAGGCCGTGGATAGACATGTCAGAATGGGAATGGGATGTGGAATTAAAATGTGCGGCCACTGGGAGATCCTGCTTTCTCTGGCGGACAGAGCGTAGGTGTTCAGCGAGTCGATCTCCCGGTCTGCGTCGGGTCTCGCCAGTATACAGAAGGTGCTGTGGGAGGAAGTGCAAGGGCATGTGTAGCACTTGTTCCGCTTACAAGGATAAGTACCGGGAGGGATCTCCCAGCCCGCCCGCGCAGCATCCCTGGTTTGGTTCCGAGGCCCCGCCCACCGCGCTGATGACGCGCAGACGACATCGCGCATGCTCAGTACGGGCAGGGCGGTGTTGTTTTCCGTCCTTTGTTGAAGTGAGTCGGCGGTGGGATCGGGATCGGGATCCGGGAACGGATTATTCTCTGCGGGGCAACACCGACAATTTCCATTCGGTGAGTATTGAAGTCGGCCCCGAGCGGGGAGTTCTGATGTTGGGCAGTGAGTCCCTTTAACTTTCTCGAATTCAAACAAGAGAAAATCGGCAGATGCTGGAAATCCGAGCAACTTCCGCAAACTGCTGGAGGAACTCAGCAGGCCCGGCAGCACCCAGGAAAAGAGTACAGTCGCGTTACCGGCCGAAACCCTTCGGCAGGACAGGAGAATGAAAGGTGGGGGTGGGAAAGGGAGAGAGAAACACAAGGTGATCGGTGAAACCTGAAGGGGGAGGGGATGAACTTTCCCGAACTGGCAGCCTCGCCTCGCTTCCTTGACAGAATCTGCCGGGGTCGGTCCGGGTCGTGAGACCTTCACACCGAACCGTCTGAGATGAGCCGCCGCTCAGCCCCTGTTGTTCTGGCCCTGTTAGCAGGATGACATAAAACATATTTCTATAATGTTACTGACCAAGAATCGTATAATTTGTTTTCCGTGTGTTATCTGAATGCACTTGCCTATGATGCTTCTACAAATCAGTGAATTTCTCTACCTGTAACTTCCCGTACTTGCGCACTTGTCAATAAATTCAACAGGACCTGAGAAATCTCAGTGAGATTTGATTAGTGACGATCATCTTGGCAGCTCGGTTGGCCAAATGTAAAGATACAGGACACTGTTAAATGTAAGACGCTGAACAGTGTTGATGATCAGAGGGTTCTTAAAATTCATCGCTCCCTGAAAATGACTGCACAGATTGATCGGGTGCTTAAGAAGCCAAATGGCATGGTTGTCTTTATTAGTCGAGACATTGAGTTCAAAAGTCTGGAAGTTGTGTTGTAGCTTTATAAAACCCTGAGGGTGGCCTCATCTTGGCACAGGAGGAGGCGATGGGTTGACACGTCGAAACGGGTAAAAAAGGAGGGCATCTCCCTCGTCCTGGAATGAAAAGCCTCATACTGAGAGCAGATGCGGCGGAGACGGAGGAATTGTGAGAAGGGGATGGCATTTTTTTCAAGAGACAGGGTGAGAAGAGAAATGGTCCAGGTAGCTGTGAGAGTCTGGTGGCTTATAGTAGACATCAGTAGATAAGCTGTCTCCAGAGATAGAAACAGAAAGATCAAGAAAGGGGAGGGTAGTGTCGGAAATGGACCAGGTAAACTTGAGGGCAGGGTGAAAGTTGGAGGCAAACTTAATGAAGTCAACAAGCTCAGCATGCGTGCAGGAAGCAGCGCCAATGCAGTCGTTGATGTAGCGAAGGAAAAGTTGGGGACAGATACCAGTATAGGTTTGGAACATGGATTGTTCCACAAGGCCAACAAAAAGGCAGGCATAGCTGGGACCCATACGGGTGCCCATGGCTACACCTTTAGTTTGGAGGAAGTGGAAGGAGCCAAAGGAGAAATTATTAAGAGTAAGGACTAATTCTGCTAGACGAAGCAGAGTGGCAGTAGAGGGGAACTGGTTAGGTCTGGAATACAAACAGAAGCGGAGAGCTTTGAGACCTTCCTGGTGGGGATGGAGGTATACACGGACTGGACATCCATGGTGAAAATAAAGCGGTGGGGGCCAGTAAACATAAAATTATCAAACAATTTCAGAGTGTGAGAAGTGTCACGAACATAGGTAGGAAGGGATTGAACAAGAGGGGATAAAATAATGTCGAGGTATGCAGAAATGAGTTCGGTGGGGCAGGAGCAAGCTGAGACAATTGGTCTACCTGGACAGGCAGGTTTGTGGATCTTGGGTAGGAGGTAGAAATGGGAAGTGCAGGGTGTGGGAACCATCACCAACTTTATCTGCTCAGGAGATCTCCCATCCACTGCTATCAACCTTATAGTTTCCACACCCCCCACTTCCTGTTTCTACCTCCTACCCAAGATCCACAAACCTGCCTGTTCTTTTTTAAAGAAAGGGGCTTCCCACCTCCACCATCAACTCTGCTTTCAAATGCATCTCTCCCATTTCACGCACATCTGCTCTCACCCCATCCTCCCACCACACCTCTAGGAATAGGGTTCCCCTTGTCCTCACCTACCACCCCACCAGCCTCCGGGTCTAACATTTAATTCTCCGTAACTTCCGCCATCTCCAATGGGATCCCACCACTAAGCACATCTTTCCCTAACCACCCCCCCCCCAGCTTTCAACAGGGATTGCTCCCTATGCGACTTCCTTGTCCATTCGTCCCCCATCCCTCCCCACCGATCTCCCTCCCGGCACTTATCCTTGTAAGCGGAACAAGTGCTACACGTGCCCTTACACTTCCTCCCTCACTACCATTCAGGGCCCCAGACAGTCCGTCCAGGTGAGGCGACACTTCACCTGTGAGTTGGCTGCGGTAATATACTGCATCCGGTGCCCCGATGTGGCCTTCTATATATTGGTGAGACCCGATGCCGACTGGGAGACCTTTTCGCTGAACACCTACACTCTGTCCGCCAGAGAAAGCAGAATCTCCCAGTGGCCACACATTTTAATTCCATGTCCCATTCTCACTCTGATATGTCTATCCACAGCCTCCTCTACTGTCAAGATGAAGCCACTCTCAGGTTGGAGGAACAACACCTCATATTCCGTCTGGGTAGCCTCCAACCTGATGGCATGAACATTGACTTCTCTAACTTCCGTTAACGCCCTACATCCCCTTCATACCCGATCCGTTATTTATTTACTTTCCAGCTCTTAGCTCCATCCCTCTCCCTCCTGTCTTCTCCTATCATTTCTGATATCCCCCTCCCCCTCCCACTTTCAAATCTCTTACTATCTCTTCTTTCAGTTAGTCCTGATGAAGGGTCTCAGCCCAAAGCGTTCACTGTACCTCTTCCTATAAATGCTGCCTGGCCTGCTGCATTCATCAGCAAATTTTGTGTGTGTTGCTGGCCACTTATTCATTTATTTTCCAGCTATCTGCACTCCTGAAAGATGTATACACTTAACTCTCCCTGCGGAAGATCCCAATCAGCAACCCAGGCGGTCAATTTGCACACATTTAAAATTGTGAATGCCCCTCAGGACAGAGGGATGCATATTTAAAACCGAGATGCAGCAAAATTTCTTTAGCCAAAGTGTGACGAATTTGTGAAATTAGCAGAGTCAGCTGCGGAGGCCCGACTGGGGGTATTTAAGACCAACAGTAGATGGGAAATTAAGATAGGTGAGAGGTGGGAATGGGGCAAGAGCTGGGGAGTGAAAGTGGATCCAGGTGAGGGGCAGGTGGGAAGGTGGAAGTAGTGTTAGGGGTGGGAGAAGAGTCGTGGTGAAAACACGGGTGAGGTTAGACAGTGCAATGACGATTCACCAGACTGATCCCTGGAGTGGTGGGGTCATCATATGAAGAAGGATCAAATGTGATAACCCTTTCATTTAGAGAATCGGGGGCTGAGAGGTGAGCACATTGAAATGCACAACATCATTACCAGTTGAACTAGGGATCCCAGTCTCTGAAAGAGGGGATGTACAGTCTGGGACTGAGATGAATTAAATGAAATTGAATCGGATTTATTTCTTATGTCCTTCATATACGTGAGGAGTAAAAATCTTTATGTTGCATCTCTATCTAATTATGCAATGTGCAATCATAGTTATTTAAAGTAATTTATAATAAATAGAACAGTCAATGCAATATAGAGTACACTCGAGTCAGCGTGAGTTAATCAGTCTGATGGCCTGGTGGAAGAAGCTGTCCAGGAGCCTGTTGGTCCTGGATTTTATGCTGCGGTACCGTTTCCTGGATGGTAGCAGCTGGAACAGACTGTGGTTGGGATGGCTTGGTTTCCCAATGATTCTTCAGGCCCTTTTTACACACCTGGCCTTGTAAATGTCCTGAATAGTGGAAAGTTCACAACTACAAATGCGCTGGCCTCTCTGCATCACTCTCTGCAGAGTTCTGCGATTGAGGGAGGTACAGATCCCATACCAGGCAGTGATGCAGCCAGGCAGGATGCTCTCAATTGTGTCCATGTCAGACTTCTTCAAGCGTCTGAAGTGAAAGAGGCACCGTTGTGCCTTTTTCACCACACAGTCGGTATGTACAGAACAGGTGATGTCCTCAGTGATGTGGATGCCGAGGAACTTAAAGCTGTTCACTTTCTCAACCCGAGATCCAATGATGTCAATAGGGGTTAGCCCATCTCCATTTCTCCCGTAGTCCACAACCAACTCCTTTGTTTTGGCAACATTGAGGGAAAGGTTGTTTTCTTGACTTCTTCCCTGTAGGCCACCTCGTTATTGATTGAGATTAGGCCAATCAATGTAGTGTTGTCAGCAAATTTACTTAGCAGATTGGAGCTGTGGGTGGTGATACAGTCATGAGTATACAGGGAGTTAAAGGGAGGACACAATATGCAGCCCTGAGGGGCACCTGTGTTGGCAATCAGAGGGTTGGAGGTGAGGGAGCCCACTTTTACAACCTGCTGGCAATCTGACAGGAAGTCCAGGATCCAACTGCCCAAGGCAGGGTCAAGGTGAGGGCTCTGAGATTCTTATTGAGCCTGGATGGAGCTATGGTGTTGCATCCTGAACTCTAGTCCAAGAACAGCATTCTCATATCTTCTTCTCCAGATGTGTAAGGACGGTACGTAGAGCTGTGGCTATTGCATCATTTGTCGATCGATTGTTTCAGACTAAACACATTGATGAAGGGAAAGCCATGTGGTGTATATGGATTTCAGCAAAGCATTTGATAAGGTACCCCATGCAAGGCTTACAGAGAAAGTAAGGAGGCATGGGATCTAAGGGGACGTAGCTTTGTGGATCTGGAACTGACTTGCCCACAGAGGGCAAAGAGTGGTTATAGATGACTCATATTCTGCATGGAGGCCGGTGACCAGTGGTGTGCCTCAGGGACCTGTTCTGGGACCCTTACTCTTCGTGATTTTTATAAATGACCTGGATAACGAAGTCGAGAGATGGTTCGTAAATTTGCTGATGACACAAAGGTTGGGCATGTTGTGGACAGTGTGGAGGGCTGTCAGAGGTTACAGCAGGACATTGATAGGAATCAAAACTGGGCTGAGAAGTGGCAGATGGAGTTCATTCCAGATAAGTGTGAGGTGGCTCACTTTGGTAGGTCAAATATGATGGCAGATATAGTATTAATGGTAAGACTCTTGGCATTGTGGAGGATCAGAGGGATCTTGGGGTCCAAGTCCATAGGATGCCCAAAGTAGCTGCGTGGGTTGACTCTGTGGTTAAGAAGGCATGTGGTGCATTGGCCTTCATCAACTGTGGGATTGTTTAAGAGCTGCGATGTAATGTTGCAACTATATAGGACCCTAGTCAGAGCCCACTTGGAGTACTGTGCTCAGTTCTGGTCACCTCACGACAGGAAGGACGTGGAAACCATAGAAAGGGTGTAGAGGAGATTTACAAGTCTGTTGCCTGGATTGGGGAGCATGCCTTAGGAGAATAGGTTGAGTGAATTCGGCCGTTTCTCCTTGGAGCGACGGAGGATGAGAGGTGACCTGATGGAGGTGTACAAGATAATGAGAGGCATTGATCATATGGATAGTGAGAGGCCTTTTCCCAGGGCTGAAATGGCTAGCATGAGAGGGCAGAGTTTTAAGGTGCTTGGAAATAGGTAGAGAGGAGATGTCAGGGGTAAGTTTTTTACGCAGAGAGTGGTGAGTGTGTGGAATGGGCTGCCGGCGACGGTGGTGGAGGCGAAACGATAGCGTCTTTAAAGAGACTCCTGGATTGGTACATGGAGTTTAGGAAAATAGAGAGCTATGGGTAAGCCTAGGTAGTTCTAAGGTAAGGACATTTACGGCACAGCTTTGTGGGCCAAAGGGCCTGTGTTGTGCTGTGGGTTTTCTGTTTCAGGATCCGTACTCGGAGATATAATGTGGTGGCCATTACAGAGACTTGGATGGCTCAGGGTCAGGAAAGGTTACTTCAAGTGCTGGGTTTTAGATGTTTCAGAAAGGACAGGGAGGGAGGCAAAAGAGGTGAGGGTGTGGCACTGTTGATCAGAAATAGTGTCACGGCTGCAGAAAAGGTGGACATCATGGAGGGTTTCCCTACTGAGTCTCTGTGGGTGGAGGTTAGGAACAGGAAGGGGTCAATAACTTGGTGGTTTTTATAGGCCGCCCAATAGTCACGGGGATACCGAGGTGCAGATAGGGAAACAGATCCTGGAAAGGTGTAATAATAACAAAGTTGTCATGATGGGAGATTTTAATTTCCCAAATATTGATTGGCACCTCCCTGGAGCAAGCGGTTTAGATGAGGTGGAGTTTGTTAGGTGTGTTTAAGACGGTTTCTTGACACCATATGTAGATAAGCCTAGAAAAGGAGAGACTGTACTTGATTTGGTATTGGGAAATAAATCTGGTCAGGTGTCCGATCTCTCAGGGCACTTTGGAGATAGTGATCATAATTCTATCTCCTTTACAATAGCATTGAAGAGAGATAGGAACACAGAAGTTAGAAAAGTGTTTAATTGAAGTCAGGGGAATTATGAGGCTGTCAGGCAGGAAATTGGAAGCTTAAATTGGAAACAGATGTTCTCAGGGAAAAGTACGGAAGAAATGTGGCAAATGTTCAGGGGATATCTGTGTGGAGTTCTGCATAGGTATGTTCCAATGAGACAGGGAAGTTATGGTAGGGTACAGGAACTGTGGTGTACAAAGGCTGTAATAAATCTAGTCAAGAAGAAAAGAAAAGATTACAAAAGGTTCAGAGAGCTAGGTAATGCTAGAGATCTAGAAGATTATAAGGCTAACAGGAAGGAGATTAAAAAGGAAATTAGGAGAGCCAGAGGGGCCCATGAGAAGGCCTTGGTGGGCAGGATTAAGGAAAACTCCAAGGTATTCTACAAGGATGTGAAGAGCAAGAGGGTAAGATGTGTAAGAATAGGACCTATCAAGTGTGACAGTGGGGAAGTGTGTATGGAACCGGAGGAAACAGCAGAGGTACTTAGTGAATACTTTACTTCAGTATACACTATGGAAAAAGATCTTGGTGATAGTAGTGATGACTTGCAGCAGACTGTTAAGCTTGAGCATGTAGATATTAAGGGAGAGGATGCGCTGTAGCTTTTGGAAAGCATTAAGTTGGGTGAGTCACCGGGACCGGATGAGATGTACCACAGGCTACTGTGGGAGTCGAGGGAGGAGATTGCTGATCCTCTGGTGATAATCTTTGAATCATCAATGGGGACGAGAGAGGTTCTAGAGGATTGGAGGGTTGCGGATGTTTTTCCTTCATTCAAGAAAGGGAGTAGAGTTAGCCCAGGAAATTATGGACCAGTGAGTTGATGGAGAAGATCCTGAGAGGCAGGATTTATGAACATTTCGAGAGGTATAATATGATTAGGAATTGTCAGCATGGCTTTGTCAAGGGCATGTTGTGCCTTACGAGCCTGATTGAATTTCTTGAGGATCTGACTAAACACATTTGTGAAGGAAGAGCAGTAGATGTAGTGTATATGGATTTCAGTAAGGCATTTGAGAAGGTACCCCATCGCAGGCTTATGGGAAAGTAGGAGGCATGGGATCCAAGGGGACCTTGCTTTGTGGATCCAGAACTGGCTTGCCCACAGAAGGCAAAGAGTGGTTGTAAATGCATCATATTCTGCATAGAGTCCGGTGACCAGTGGTGTGCCTTAGGGATCTGTTCTGGGACCCGTGGTCTTTGTGATTTCAATAAATGACTTGGATGAGGAAGTGGAGGGATGGGTGAGTAAATTTGCTGATGACACAAAGGTTGGGAGTGTTGTGGATAGTGTGGAGGGCTGTCAGAGGTTACAGTGGGATGTTGCAGCTATATAGGACCCTGGTCAGGCCCCACTTGGAGTGCTGTGCTCAGTTCTGGTCACCTCACTACAAGAAGGATGTGGAAACCAATGAAAAGGTGCAGAGGAGATATACAAGGATGTTGCCTGGATTGGGGAGCATGCCTTATGAGAATAGGTTGAGTAAACTCGGTCTTTTCTCCTTGGAGCGACGGAGGTGACCTGATAGAGGTGTACAAGATGATGAGAGGCATTGATCATGTGTATAGTCAGAGGCTTTTTGACAGGGCTGAAATGGTTGCCACAAGAGGACACAGGTTTAAGGTGCTAGAGAGTTCGTACAGAGGAGATGTCAGGGTTAAGTATTTTACTCAGAGTGGTGAGTGTGTGGAATGGGCTGCCGTCAACGGTAGGGTCTTTTAAGAGACTTTTGGATAGGTAAATGGAGCTCAGAAAAATGGAGGGCTATGGGTAAGCCTAGTAATTTCTAAGGTAACGACATGTTTGGCACAGCTTCGTGGGCCGAAGGGCCTGTATTGTGCTGTAGGTTTTCTATGTTTCTAGTCGGCGAACCGTAGGAGGTGCATTTTGGGTGGTATCAAGCTGCTGATCCAGCATCAAGAACAACCCCATACACCTGCCCTCTCGCCATATCCTTTGCCCTGACAAATCAGTAAATTCTGCCATTTCGCCTTAAATATATGCATGAATTTGGCCTCCAGTGCAGCCTGTAGCCAAGCATTCCACAGATCTACTACAGTCTGGCTAAAAATTCTTCTTAACACTGCTCTAAAGGGTACCCCCCTCAATTTTGAGGCTGTGCCCTCTAGTGTTGGATACCCCCACCAAAGGAAAGATACTGGACTTCCACCCTAGCCAGTCCTTTCAACATTTGGTAGGTTTCAATGAGATCCTCCCCCCCCCCCCCACCCCCGCATCCTTCTAAATGCCGGTGAATATTGGCCCAAAGCCGCCAAACACTCCTCAGATGTTAACCCCTTCATTCCTGGAATCATCCTCGTTAATCTCCTCTGTACTCTGCACAATGAATACACATCCTTTCAGAGATATTGAGCCCAAAACCATTGACAATATTCAAAGTGTGGCCTGACTAGTGTCTTATAAAGGCTCGGCATTATCTCAAACAACATTATCTCCTTGTTTTTTATATTTTACTCCCCATCAAATAAAGGGCATTTTATTTGCCTTCTTTACCGCAGATTCAAACTATAAATTAACTTCCTCGGAGTCTTACATGAGGACTCCAAAGTCCCTCTGCAGCTCTGACATTTGAACCTTCTCCCCATTTAGATGATAGTGTGTACTATCATTCTTTGTACTAAAATGCATCATCATACTTTTCCCAACATTGTATTCAATCTGACACATTTTTGCCCATTCTTCCAATTTGTCTAAGTCCAGCTGCAGTCGCATTGTTTCCTCAGCACTACCTACCCCTCCACCTACCCGCATATCATCCGCAACCTTTGCCACAGAGCCATCAATTCTATTATCTAAATCATTGGCAAACAATGTGAAAAGCAGCAGACCGAATACTGACCCCTGTGGTACACCACTAGGCAGCCAACCAGAAAAGGCCTCCTTTATTCCCACTCGATGCCTCCTGCCTGCCAGCCATTCTGCTATCCATGCCAGTGTCTTTCCTGTAATGCCATAGGATTTTACCTTGTTAAGCAGCCTCATGTATGGCACCTCATCAAACGCATTCTGAAAATCCAAGTAAATGACATTATTCTGCTGTTGAAGAAAGGCTGAAAAAAAACCCAGAAGACTATAGACCAGTGCTTCTGACATCAGTAGTGTGGAAGTTATTAGAAGCACTGCATATATAAGTATTTGAAAAGACAGGACTGATGTTGTTTACATACACTTTTGCTAGCATTTAACAATCCCGTGTAGGAGGTTGGTCAAGAAAATTCATTTGCATCACGTTCAACGCAAGGAAGTAAATTGGAGTAGACAATGTTGTTTTGGGAGAAGGTAGACAGTGATGGTAGATGATTATCTCCATTAATTGGGGCTTATGACCAGTGGGGAGCCGCAGGAATGGTAGTTGGGTCTGTTGCTGTTTGCCATCTACATCAATGATTGGGATGATAATGTTTTTAACTTGATAAGCACATTTGCATATGACACCGAGATTGGGGATGTAGTTGACAGAGAGGCAAGTTTTCACAGGTTACAGTGGGATCTGGAACAGCTGGAAATACTGCGCTGACAATGGCAGACGGGATTTAATGCAGGCAAGTGTGAAGTGTTGCACTATGGTAGGTCTTACACAGTAAACAGTAGAGCACTAAAAATTGTGGTGGAACAAAAGGATCTGGGAATACAGGTCCATAATTCATTGAAAGTAGCACCACAGGTAGATCGGGTCGTAAATAAAAGCTTTTGCCAAAGTGACCTTCATAAATTAAATTATCGACTGCAGGAGACAGGATGTTATTTTGAAGTTGTATAAGACATCGATGAGGCTGAATTTAGAGTATTGTGTGTAGTTTTGGTCACCTACCTACGGGAAAGATGCAAGTAAGTTTGAAAGAGTACTGGGAAAAATTTCAAGGATGTTTCTGGAGGACCTGAGTGATAAGGAAAGGTTGAGTAGTTTCAGACTTTAATCCTTGAAACGCTAAAAATTGAGAGGGGATTCGATAGAGCAGTACAACAGGATGATGCGTATAGATAGGTAAATGCAAGCAGGCCTTTTCCACTGAAGTCGGGTGGAACGGCAACCAGAGATCATGCATTATGGGTGAAAGGTGAAAAGTTTTAGGGGGACATGAGTGAAGACGTCTTCAATCAGAGAGCGGAGAGACAGTGGAATGAGCTGCCAATAGAAGTGGTACATGCGAGCACGATTTCGCCTTTGAAAATATGGATGGGGGAATATGGCTACTGTGCAGGTGGGCGGGAACAGGCGGTTTAAATGATTCGGACAAAGCGTCTGTACTGTGTTCTGTTTCAATATGACTCTCTTAACTATGACTCTGTGACTCCTTGATCACAGACAAAGATTTGATTGAGTAAAGATCCGAAATTCATATCAGACTTGAATGATTCACACCTTAATTCCCCAAGAATATTCAACAGTGTGGATGTGTTTTGATGCGGTTTCAAACTGCCCACACACTCCCAGTCGCGGATCTTTCGTAACCAGGGAAAGACAAAATGCTGGAGTAACTCAGCAGGTCTGGGCAATATGTATGCAACTGAATACAACGGGGAATGTTTCAGGCCGAAACTCTTCAGTGGAACTGGAAAGGAAGGGGGAAGAGGCAATATCACTGATTGATTTGGAAAATGTGGGTTGCTTTTCTGTGAGACTCGGAGCTCAGGGTCTGTGTTTAACCAGCTGCCTGCATGTTCTTTAGAACAGGGAGTGGCCTTTCTGCTGAAACCAATTCCAACCGGTTTGACATTTCACTCTCAATCACGTAAACAAACTCACTTTAGTATTCTGGTGTATAATACACTTAAAGTAGTGCCACAGGTAGATTGGGTCATAAAAAAGAGCCTTTTCCAGATTGCCTGCGTAAATTAACGTACTGAATCCTGGAGATGGGGTGTTATTTTGAGGTTGGTGACATTGGTGCGTTTGAATTTGGAGTGTTTACTGTAGTTTTGGTCATCTACCTATAGAAGAGAAATAAATAAGGTTGAAAGAGTACTGGGAAAAGGTGTGGGTTGTTTTTCTGTGATATAACAACCTTAGGGTCTGGTGCAAGCAGCTATCTGGCCCCGCACATTCCACAGAACTGGAGGCAGTTTTTCCTAAAGCAGAACTTTAGGCCATTCTGCTAAAACCATATCCAACTGGTTTGTCGTTTCACTTTCATTCAGGTGTGAAAACATTCACATTATTAGTCTGCTTAACTGCAGGGAAGGTCAGTGAATGTGAAAACTGATATAAAGAACACTACTGGTAGTCTCGAAACCACAACGTTACCAATTACAGTCGATGCCCTGCTTGCTGCGAGTTTCCGGAATTTTATAGTTTTTTCCTTCAGACTCACATTGTCTATAGTTGTTTCTAAAACATTTTTTTCATGATTCCGTAAAAAAATCGGTTTGTGACAGTCACCAGACCAAAAGACACAGGAGCAGAATTCAGCCTGTCGATTCTGCTCCACCATTCCTTCATGGCTGATCTCTGCTCCCACTCAACCCCATATCCTTTAATGCCCTGACTGATCAGGAGACAATCAACTTCCACCTTGAATATACACACAGACTTGTCTGCCAGTAGAGTCTGTGGCAGAACATTCCACAGATTCACTACTCTCTGGCTGAAACAAATCCTTCTTTCATCTTTTCTGAACGGTCGCCCCTCAGTTTGGAGGCTGCGCCCTCTAGATTTTGGATACCCCCACCACAGGAACCATCCTCTCCCACATCCACCCTAGCCAGTCCTTGTAGCAGTTGGTAAGTTTCAATGAGATTCCCCAGCATTTCTCTAAATTCCAGTGAGTACAGGCCCAAAGCTGCCAAATGCTGTTCATACGTTAACCCTTCATTGCTGGAATCAATCATCCTCATGAACCTCCTGTGGTCACTCAACAAAGACAACACGTGCTCTTTGAGATATTGGGCCCAGAACTGTTGGCGACACTTGAAATATGGGCTGACCAGTGTCTCACAGAGACTCAGAATTTTCTCCTTCTTTTATATTCTATTCCCCTTGAAATAAATGACAACATTGCATTTGCCTTCTTTACCACAGACTCAACCTGTAAATTAACCTTGAGTCTTGCCTGAGTTCTCCTGATTCCCTCTGCAACTCTGATGTTTGAACCTTCTCCCCATTTAGCTGATAGTCTGCACTATTGTTCATTTTACCAAAATGCATTATCATACATTTCCCAACACTGTATTCAACCTGCCACTTTTTTGCCTGTTCTTTCAATTTGTCTGAGTTATTGCTTCATCAGCACTACCTATCCCTCCACCTATCTTCCTATCATCCACAAACTTTGCCACAAAGCCAACAATTCCATTATCTACATTATTGACAAACAATGTGAAAAGTAGCGGTCCAAATACAGAACTCTGACGAACATCACTAGTCACCGGCAGCCAACCAGAAAAGGCCCCTTTTATTCCCACTCATTGCCTTCTGCCTGTCAGCTATTCAGCTGATCATACCAGTCTCATTCCAGTAATGCCACAGGATTTTAGCTTGTTAATTAGCCTCATGTGTGGCACCTTATCAAACGCCTTCTGAAAATGCAGGTAAGTTACATTCACTGTCTCCCCGTTGTCCACCCTGCTTGTTACTTCCTTGAAGAACTCTAGCAGATTTATCAGGCAAGATTTTCCTTTCCAGAAACCATGATGATTTTGACATATTTTATCACTAGTCTCGAAGTATCCTGAAACCTAATTCTTAATAATAGGCTCCAACACTTTCCCAACCACTAGCATTAGGCTAACTGGTCTATAATGTCCTTTCTTTTACTGTCCTCGCTCCTTAATGAGCAGAGTGACATTTGCAATCTTCCACTTCTCCGGGTCCTGCCAGAATCAAATGATTCCTGAAAGATCATGACCAATGCATCCGTTATTTCTTCAGCAACCTCTCTCAGGACTCTGGGATGTGGCCCAGTTGACTTATCCACCTTTCGATCTTTGAGTTTGTATTGTACTTCTTTTCTTTGTAATAGCAATGACACTCATTCCTGCTCCCTGACACTCACAGACCTGTGGCACACTGCTAGTGTCTTCCACAGTGAAGACTGATGCAAAGTACCTGTTATGTTCATCTGCCATTTCCTTCTCCTCCATTACTCCATTGCATTTTAAGGACTCTTTATCTCATTATCTCATGTTGTCATTATTTATTGCTATTTATTTTATATTTCCATTTGCACAATTTGGTATCTTCTGCACTCTGGTTGATCTTTCATTGATCCTGTTAGTTACTATTCTATAGATTTGCTGAGTATGCCCACAGGAAAATGATTTTCCATCATTTTCCAGTGTCCAATATCAACTCTCACCTCCCTTTTACTCTTTATATAACTGAATAATCTTCTGGTATCCTGCTTCATGTTATTGGCTAGTCTGCCTTGATGTTTCATCTTCTCCTTTCCTGCAGCTGCTTTGGTTCCCTTTTGTTGGAATTTAAAAGCTTCCCATTCATCAAACTTCCCACTCACGTATGAGAAAGGAGGGGTGAGGGTGATGGGTGGCAAGGGGAGTGGGGTGAGTTGGGAAGGGAGAGGGAGAGAGAGGGATGAAGCGAGCAGGGTTATGGAGAGTGGCGGTGGGGAGCCATGAATGAGTAGCGAGGCAGTGTGTCTGGTCAGAATTATTCATCCACAGTGGCAAGGACGTTAGTTATGGCTGATCACAAGTCACTGAAAAAAATCTATGGTATTAATACGGTTCCCGGTCTCTGTGTCCGACACTGGGCATTGTACTGCACACGGTTCCCAGTCTGCAATCCCACAGCAGGGTTTTTACCAAGCACAATTCCCATTCTCTGTATCCCATTGTGCACCATTTGCTGTGTCCTTCTCCGACACCGGATGTTTTGCCACACATGATTCCCAATCAGGCTATCCCACACCAGGGGTTGTACTGGGCACTGTTCCTGTCTCTGTGTCAAACTGTCAATCTATCAAGTCCCATTGACCATACCTCTGTACCCCACCCACCCATGTACTTATCCAAGTTCCTCAAACAGACATTCTTAAGACCTCAGACAAAGTCAGCAATCAAAAGGCTGTGACTAACATTCTAAGATGCTTGTATTTTAATGCAAGAAGTATGGAAGGCAAGGCAGATGAGCTCAGGGCATGGATCAACACATGGAATAATCATGTTATAGCTCTTAGTTAGACTTAGTTGCAGGAGGGGCAGGATTGCTTGCTCAATATTAAGGGGTTCGGTAGCTGTAGACAGGACAGAGCGGAAAGGATTAAAGGGGAGGGGTCGTGTTACTACTCAGGGAAAATGTCACCACTGTGCTCAGTCAGGACACACAGGAGAACTCGTCCAGTGAGGCTTTCATGGAGGAAATGAAGAATAAAAATGGTATTCCACTTCATTCAGGCCATAGTACAAAGCATCCGATAATCCCTGAGATTTAGAGGACAAACTTGTAGAACTTATCACAGACTGCTACAAGAAACATAATTTGCTATGGTAGGTGATTTAAACTTTTCACATATAGATTGGGACTCCAAAACTGTAAAATGTCTGGATATGATAGAGTTTGTCAGATGTGTTCAGGAAGGTTTCCTTAATCAGTAGGCCAAGTGGTTAAGGCATTGGACTAGCGACCTGAAGATCGCAAGTTCGAGCCCCAGCCGTGGCAACGTGTTGCGTCCTTGAGCAAGGCACTTAATCACACATTGCTCTGCGACAACACTGGTGCCAAGCTGTATTGGTCCTAATGCCCTTCCCTTGGACAACCTTGGTGTCGTGGAGAGGGGAGACTTGCAGCATGGGCAACTGCTGGTCTTCCATACAACCTTGCCCAGGCCTGCGCCCTGGAGAGTGAAGACTTTCCAGGCGCAGATCCAAGGTCTAGCAAGACTAATGGATGCCGATAGGGGATAAGACAGGGGCGATGTAGTAAGTTTCTGTAGGGCAGTGCTTTGCATTGAGTGATCATAATACAATTAATTTCAAAGTAATTATGGATTCATGGGTGCAGATTCTGAACTAGAGATAGGGCAATTTTAATGGTGTCACAAACGATCTGGCAAGTGTGCATTTGGACAGATTGTTTTCTAGCAAGGGTGCACATGGTAAGTGAAATATTGAGAGTACAAAGCTTGTGTGTGTTTTTTTTGTCAGAATTAAAGGTAATTATAGCAGGCTTAGAGAACTTTGGTTCTCAAGAGTTATTGCGGCACTGGTTAAGAAACTAAAAAAGAAGGTGCATCTCAGATATGGGGAGGGTGGAATAAATCAGGTACTTTTGGAGTGTAAGGAATGCAAGAGAGCATAAAGAAAGAACATGAGAGCTACAGTAAGGAATGAGGTTGTCCTAGCAGGCAAAATGAAGGAGAATCCTAGGAGATCTACAGATATGATAAGGGCACAAGGATTGTAAGGAATGAAATTGGTCCTCCTGGAGATCAGGGTAGTAATCTATGTGTGGCCACAAATGGAATATGGGAGATCATAGGAGGGGGGACACAAAATCTAAAAAAGTGAGGCAAAGCAGAACTGAAGCCAGAGATGCTATTTAGTGTACAGAGGAGGGGGTGATTGCAGTCACAAGGCAGGTTAAGATAGATAAATCTCCAGGGCCTGACAAGGTGTCCCCTTGGCTGATGCTTTGCAATCCCATGTAAACAACATCCACTGCCTTGCTGCCTTCAACTTTCCTGACATCCTTTTTGAAAAACTGTATAGGATTGATTGGACATGCTGGTTCTCATTAATCAGGCCATGTCTGTTGAAGTATGTATAAATCCAGTCTCTCAGAATACCATCCAATTACTTTCCCACTGCTGATGTCAGGCTCACCGGCCTATAATTTCCTTGGTTATTTTTAGAGACTTGATTGAACTGCCGAACAACATAGACTATTCTCCATTGCACCGGTTACTCACCTGTCGCTTAGGATGATGCCAATATCTCTGCTAGGACCCTGTAAATTTCTGCATTTGCCTCCATCAGGATCTGAGGGAACACCTTGTCAGGCCCTGTGGATTAATCCATCCTGATCTGGCTCAGGCAGAAAACGACTCTTCCTCTGTAATCAGTGAAAAGCCTCACCCTGGGAACAGATCCAGCAGAGAGGAAGGAACGAAAAAAAATGGAATAGCATTTTTACAGGAGGCAGGGCAGAAAGAGTTATTGTCAAGATAGCCGTGGTAAATTTATAAAAGAGTTTTCTTCCAGAGATCGAGCAATGAGAGAGAGGTTTCAGAAACGGACAATGTGAATCTAAAGATGGGATGAAGTTGGAAGCAACATTGAGGAAATTGATGACCTGATCATGGATATATAAAGCAGCACCAATGCAGTCGTCAATTGAATTGAAATGACTTTATTACTTACATCCTTCATATACATGAGGAGTAAAAATGTTTACATCGCGTCTCTGTCTAAATGTGCAATGAGCAATTTATAGTAATTTATAATAAATATGTACAATAATATAACATAGAAATACAGTTGTGTCCGCATGAATTAAGCAGCCTGATGGCCTGGTGGAAGAAGCTGTCCTGGAGCCTGTTGGTCCTGGCTTTTATGCTGCAGTACCGTTTCCCGGATGGTAGCAGCTGGAATAGTTTGTGGCTGGGGTGATTTGGGTCCCCAATGATCCTTCGGGCCCTTTTTACACACCTGCCTTTTTAAATGTCCTTTATAGTAGGAAGTTCACATCTACAGATGCGCTGGGCTGTCCGCACCACTCTCTGCAGGTTCCTGCGATTAAGGGAAGTACAGTTCCCATACCAGGCAGTGATGCAGCCAGTCAGGATGCTCTCAATTGTGTCCCTGTAGAAAGTTCCTAGGATTTGGGGGCCCATCCCAAACTTCTTCAACCATCTGAGGTGAAAGAGGTGCTGTTGTGCCTTTCTCACCACACAGCCGGTGTATACAGATCACGTCAGATCCTCGGTGATGTTTATACCGAGGAACTTAAAGCAGTTCACCCTATCAACCCCAGATCCACTGATGTCAATAGGGGTTAGCCTGTCTCCATTCCTCCTGTCGTCCACAATCAGCTCCTTTGTTTTTGTGACAATGTAATGAAAGAAACATTATCTGAAAGGGGTTGGAACATGGACTGTTCTACGTAGCCAACAAAAAGCATGGAGAGCTGAGGGCCATGCAGGTGCCAATGGCTAACCCTCAATTCTGGAAATAATGAGAGCAGCCAGAGGAGAACTTGTTAAGGGTGAGGACCAGTTCTGCCAGACGGAGGAGGCTGGTTGGTACTTTCGTGGAGAAAGAAGCAAATATCTTCTTGACAGGGGAATAGACGTGTATAGGTACTGGACATCCAGGGTGAAAATGTGATGGTCAGGGCTTGGGAATTGAAGTTGTTGAGAAAAAAGTATGTTTAAATCTCTCTCTGCCTTCCTTCCAGCTCAATATCATTGTTCCTACTGCAGGGCGACCAAAACCAAGCACAGTGTGGCAACACCAACCTCTTGTGTAACTGTGACGTAACCTCTCAACTCCGATACTCAGTGCCTTTTCCTATGAAGCCAAGTGCATTCTCTATCGAACTGTCTAAATGTTACTCTATTTTAGGGAACTGTATACCTGACATTGGTACGATCGGTGCATCAGAAACCAAACAATGGGATAGAGTGAATACAGGTCAAATTCCTCTCCCACAGTCCCCTCTCAGTTCAAATGCTCTCACACTCGGTATCCCCCCTCTATCCAACTTCTCCCTCTCCCCCCCCCTCCAGATTGACTTATTTAATTAACTTGTGTATATATATATATATTCAGATATATGTACAGAAGATGGGTGTTTCAGGTAAAATAACGGAAACTCTCAAAAACTGATAGCAATTTTATCAAGTAGACATTCAGACTGCAGACACTGCTGAACTTTCTTTTCTATACCATTGTGTTTTTATTGTTTTTCCCCATGTAACAGAAGTATTTAAATACTGTATTAAATTAGCTTTGTTCACAGTTGAATGTGAGTGCGAAATATCAAACCGATTTGTTTGTTTTCCGCACAGAAGCTGCTCCCTGCTCTGAGGAATGTGTGCGAGTTGGAATCTGCCTTGCAAACAGGCAGCAGCTTGTACACAGAAAATCGCGTTGTGAGTCTCACTGAACAGCAACACCGGCCCCTCTCCCATAGCTACTGAATGACCCTGGCCTGATGGTCTGGGATGAAGTTAGAAGAAAATGACATGAAAACATACCCACACTGAGACTGAGCATTCTTGGTGAATTAAGGTGAGAATAATTCAGCTTCTGATATTTATTTCCGATCTTTATTTCCAGTCAACATGTTACCTATGTTTTGGATCAGTGACCAAGAAGATATTCGCAAACAAGAGAAAATGCTGCAGATGCTGGAAATCGGAGAAACACACACAAAATGCTGGAGAAACTCAGCAGGCCAGGCAGTGTCTATGGAGAAGAGTGAACAGTGGACATTTCAGGCTGAAACCCTTCGGCCAGGACTCCTTTCCTAGATGCTGCCTGGCCTGCTGAGTTCCTCCAGCATTTTGTGTGTATTGCAAGAAGTTAATCGCTCTATTTTGTCTCTTCTGTTGGTTGTGGTATTTGTGTTCTTGCATTTTCCTGTCTGCACGGTTGAGATTTTCCACAATTTATGTCAATGTTAAAAACTTCTTGAATCAGGGGTTACGATTTCAAAGCAAGTGTGCGAAAAGCCGTTTTGCCAACACAGCTTCTCTTTCCAAAACTTGTCATTTCAGATGAATGCATGTTGTTTTTCTCATTGTGACTGTGTTTATTGTGGGTATTTCGAGCTGATGTCCTCAACTTCCTTTAGAAGCAAAGACATTGATTCTGTTCAAGGTCTCGACACAGCAGACAGTGGGGGCTGGGGGTGGGTGGAGTTGTGATCAGTTAGAGAAAGCTGCAGGCGGGCATTGTGGAATGAAAGCCATGATTTCACTGCGTGGGGCAGGAGGTTCGATGGGCTGAGTGGCCAATTTCTGCCTGGTATGTTCACAAGAAAAGCTCTGACTACAGAGTTACTGTAAACTAATTTAATGAGTACGGACCAAGGCAAATAACCTGTTGCTGAACAAAAATCAAGGGAAGAGATTGCTGAGCCTCTGGCTAGGATCTTTATATCCTTGTTGTCCACAGGAATGGTACCGGAGGATTGGAGGGAGGTGAATGTTGTCCCCTTGTTCAAAAAAGGTAGTAGGCATAGTCCAGGTAATAATAGACCAGTGAGCCTTACGTCTGTGGTGGGAAAGCTGTCGGAAAAAATTCTTAGAGATAGGACCTGTGGGCATTTAGAGAATCATGGTCTGATCAGGGACAGTCAGCATGGCTTTGTGAAGGGCAGATTATGTCTAACAAGCCTGATAGTTCTTTGAGGAGGTAACCAAGCATATAGATGAGGGTAGTGCAGTGGATGTGATCTATATGGATTTTAGTAAGGCATTTGACAAGGTTCCACACGGTAGGCTTATTCAGAAAGTCAGAAGGCATGGGATCCAGGGAAGTTTGGCCAGGTGGATTCAGAATTGGCTTGCCTGCAGAAGGCAGAGGGTCATGGTGGAGGGAGTACATTCAGATTGAGGGATTGTGACTAGTGGTGTCCCACAAGGATCTGTTCTGGGACCTCTTCTTTTCCTGATTTTTATTAACGACCTGGATGTGGGGGTAGAAGGGTGGGTTGGTAAGTTTGCAGATGACACAAAGGTTGGTGGTGTTGTAGATAGTGTAGAGGATTGTCAAAGATTGCAGAGAGACATTGATAGGATGCAGAAGTGGGCTGAGAAGTGGCAGATGGAGTTCAACCCGAAGAAATGAGAGGTGGTACACTTTGGAAGGACAAACTCCAAGGCAGAGTACAAAGTAAATGGCAGGATACTTGGTAGTGTGGAGGAGCAGAGGGATCTCGGGGTACATGTCCACAGATCCCTGAAAGTTGCTTCACAGGTGGATAGGGTAGTTAAGAAAGCTTATGGGGTGTTAGCTTTCATAAGTCGAGGGATAGAGTTTAAGAGTCGTGATGTAATGATGCAGCTCTATAAAACTCTGGTTAGGCCACACTTGGAGTACTGTATCCAGTTCTGGTGGCCTCACTATAGGAAGGATGTGGAAGCATTGGAAAAGGTACAGAGGAGATTTACCAGGATGCTGCCTGGTTTAGAGAGTATGGATTATGATCAGAGATTAAGGGAGCTAGGACTTTACTCTTTGTAGAGAAGGAGGATGACAGGAGGCATGATAGAGGTGTACAAGATAATAAGAGGAATAGATAGAGTGGATAGCCAGTGCCTCTTCCCCAGGGCACCACTGCTTAGTACAAGAGGGCATGGCTTTAAGGTAATGGGTGGGAAGTTCAAGGGGGATATTAGAGGAAGATATTTCACTCAGAGAGTGGTTGGTGCGTGGAATGCACTGCCTGAGTCAGTGGTGGAGGCAGATACACTAGTGAAGTTTAAGAGACCACTAGACAGGTATATGGAGGAATTTAAGGTAGGGGCTTATCTGGGAGACAGGGTTTGAGGGTTGGCAAACATTGTGGGCTGAAGAGTCTGTACTGTGCTGTACTATTCTATGTTCTATAACTATTGCAGTAATTAAATCATCCAGATCGTTGACAGAGATGATGAGCAATAATGAACTCAGCACTGAACCCCGCTGCACTCCACGAGTCATTGGTCTCCAGTCAGAGAGTCAAACCATCTTCCACCACTTACTGGCTTCTCCCGTGAAACCAATGTCGAAGTCAGTTTGCCACCTCATCCTGAATGCCAAACCCCTGGACCTTCTTGACTAATCTGCCATGTGGGACTCTGCCAAATGTCTTGCTAAATTGTACTAAACTATATATTTTTAATTCAGTAAAGTAACTGCTCTTTTTCCTAGAGCAGTAATTGTCTCGTTGTCCCAGTCTGATAACTGACCAACAACATTCTTGCACGTTATACTTTCGCTGCTCCGGGGAGAAACTAACCATGAAAGTTATGAAATATGAAATTATACAGTTGTGCTGTTGCCCAATGCCCAGTGTCTGAGTCCAGGATCTGATGTCCCCGGGGCTGCTGCAGCACCGTCCACACTGCAAGTGTCCTCTCAGGGCAGTGGAGTGAGTCTGCTTCAAAAAGCCTGGGATATCCCTATGAACACAGCCCCAAATCGGCAATGTCCAGAGTCTGGCTGTGTGGAAAGTGAAATGAAAAAGATGGTTTCCCATCTCCAACGAGCAGAGCAGTGGCATTACTGCCCCACAGCGGCTGTGATTGGGTCCCAGGGATAGGGAATGTGATCTTTGTCTGTCTATCTGCACAGTTTGTTATTGGGGAACGGAGAAGAACATGGGAAGTGGATCTTCAGCCCGATGGACCAATCAGAATTAATCCCCGAAGAGTCATCAGGACGATGTGTCATATCATAGGCATATGTTTCAACATTATTGGCTTTGTGACAGCGGTACAATTCAATATATATGATAATAGAAAGAAACTGTATTACAGTAAGTATCTGTCACTAAAAGTTAAATCAAATAAGTTATGCAAAAATGAATTCAGTGAAGTAGGTTCATGGGTTCCATGTCAATTCAGAAATCAGATGGCAGAGGGAAGGAAACGGTTCCTGACTCGTTGAGTGTGTGCCCTCAATCTCCTGTACCACCTTCCTGGTGATACCAATGAGAAAAGGGCATCTCCTTGGTGAAGCAGATCCCTAATGACTGATGCTGCTGTTTTGAGGCATCGCTCCATGACGATGTCCTGGATGCTATGGAGACCACTGCCCATGATGGAGCTGACTGAATTGACAACATTCCTGACAGTATTTCGGTCCTGTGCAGTAGCTTCTCCACTTACCCCACCCCACCATATCCAGCGGTGTGCAGCCAGTTAGAACAATTTTTACAGTACAGCTGTAGAAATCTGCGAGTCTTTGGTCACATCCCGAATCTCGTCAAAACTCCTAATGAAATATAGTCTTGACGTGCCTTCTTTGTAACTGCATCGATACGTTGGGCACTGGATAGATCCTCAGAGATGTTGACACACAGGAACATGAAGTCGCTCACTTTGTCCACTGCTGACCGATCAATGATGATTGGTGTGTCTGTGCCCTCATCTTACCCGTTCAGAAGTCCACAGTTAGAGTGTTGGTCTTACCGATGTTGAGTACAAGGTTGTTGCTGGAACACCACTCATCTAGGTGATATATCTCACTCTTGTTTGCCTTCTCGCCATCTGAAAATCTGTCAACAATAGCGGTGTCGTTAGCAAATCTGTCACTGGCATTTGAGCTGAGGCGAGCCGCACAGCCATGGCTGCAGAGAGAGTGGAGCAGTGGGCGAAGCACATATCCTTGAGGTGCACCAGTGTTGATTGTCAGCGATGTGCAGGCGTTATTTCCAATCTGCACAGATTGTGCTTTTCCAGTGAGGAAATCCAGGATCCAGTTGCAGAGGGAGGCAGAAAGTCCCAGGGGTTTGAGATTTTTGATCAGAACTATAGGAATAATTGCATTACACGCTGAGCTCTAGTCGAGAAACAAGCCTCGTGATGAGCCGATGAGTTCGCATTGTGACCTATTACGGATACAGGAAAATTGCGATAGGCAGAGCTAACTCTCGTCATCCAAACCTCTCAAAGCATTTCATCACAGTAGTTGTGATTGCTGTGGACGATAGCCTTTAATGCAACTCACACTGCTTTTCCTGGGCACTGGTATAATTGTTAGCCTCTTAAGGGATGTGGAAACTTCCAACTGCAGCGAAAACAACCCCATCTCCGAGACGTTCATAGAATACAACTCCTGTTGTTCTGGGTGGCTGAAATCCCTTGTAACTCTCTGTGACGACTGCATCCACCACATCCTCTCTCTCCCAAAATCGATGGAAACACAAACATTTTCCCACGATGCCCCAGGATTAGTCTCAGTAAGGGTCTCTATAAATGCCATCAGCGTCCCATGATGGGGTGCAGAATGGCGCACTGTAATGCTATTTAAAGACCCAAGTGGGGCTCGGTTTCAGACACCAGTAATGCCATCAGTGTCCCAGGATGGGGCACAGAATGGGACACCAGTAATCAAATTCATTATCTCAGGGGCGAGGTTATGTGGGGCGAGAACCCGTTTGGCTGTGTTACCCAAATTACCAAATTTCCCCGGGATTAATAAAGTATATCTATCTATCTATCGATCTAGCGTTTTGGCTGTGTTATGAGGTCGGTGCATCTGGACCGTTTACTCCTGTCCCTGTTGCAGCCTGTCTGTATAATGTTAATTTGATAAATATCTCAGCAGTTGATCTACAGATATATTTGGACACGCTGCGGCACTGTAATTTTATATCAATGCAGAATGGTGATAATTTGGAACAATTTAACTCATTACTGTCAATTTGTTAATGATGGTGGATTTAAAGTCTGGAAGAAAATGTCGAAGTCTCATGGGTCAATGACAGTGGAAGCAGACAGATCAGTTGTCTTTGCTCCTGCCTCGTGCTTGGAAATGGAGACTGCCATTTTGTGGAACTGTTTTACATCCTCCATTTTGATAGACAAAGTTGCTTTGCTTTCTGTGTTTTAAAATAGGCACAATGATGCTTCAGGTCATCAACTGAACTAGAGATCTTTTCCAAAGAAGTTATTTGTGAGGTGTTCTTTGATATAATATAACATGCAGTTTTGTGAATGCTGGGGATGGTGCCAGCCTGATGTGATTCGAGATGATTACTGAAGAGAACGCATTACGGTTCTCTTCCTAGTTATTCCCCTGCTCTTGATGAATGTATAGAATGGCTTATGATTCACTTTAATCCAACTTGCCAAGAATTTTTAATGACCCCTCTTGGCTTTTGTAATTCCCTTTTTTAGTTATTTTCTGGTGTATTTATACTGCTCATGTGTTCTGTTTGATCCTAACTCTGAAGCTTTACATACATTTCCTTTTCCTTCTTGATCAAGTTTATCACCTCCCGGCTATCTCTAATGTTTTTGAGTCTTTTCATCCCCGTCCTTTCGTTTAACAGGAACATTTGATAAATATCAAATGTTGAATGGTTCACACAGTAATTCCCCAAGAATAGTCCAACAGCGTTTTGACACATTGCAAACTGCCACACACACGTTCCTCACAACTGCTGAAATCAAATGGAACCGGTTCGACAAATCACTCTCAGTCTGATGTGAACAAAGTCACTTTAATATTGTATTGTATGGTCCTGACGAAGGGTCTCGGCCTGAAACGTCGACTGCACCTCTTCCTACAGATGCTGCTTGGCCTGCTGCGTTCACCAGCAACTTTGATGTGTGTTGTTTGTTAATATTGTATTTATCCATTTCTGCTGCAGGGTAGAGTGATAGAACCCTTAACGTGATATAAAGAACATGACCTATGGTCTCGAACCCGTAACGTTACAAGTTACAGTTACTGCCCTGTTTGCTGTGAGTTTACAAAATTTTATTTTTACCTCAGCTCTCATCATCCGCAGTTGCTTTTTTTTAATTCCAAGATTCCTTCAAATAAACCAGTCTGTGCCATTCCCAACTGCGGCATTCTGTAAATTAACTAACATTACCCTCGGGTAGGGAAGCTGCAGTGTTCCCAGTCACAGATCCCACTGAACGTTTAACTGCTGTTGATGTAAGGGTGAGTGCAAGGGGGAGACCGTGAGGGTAAGGGGAAGGGCAGGGTGAGTGTGTGGAAGGTGGAGAGGGGGAAGCTGAAATTGTGTGGGGGAAGTAGAGAGATGGGGAATGAAGGGAGAGGGCAAGAGAGAGGTGGAGTAAGAGAGTGAGATGTGGGGAGGGAAAGAAGGGGAGAGGGACAAAGGGGGGAGTGAGGTGGGGAGAGGGAAAGCAGGGTTAGAGGTCTAGCGCGAGGGGATAGAGAGGGGGAGAAGTACAGCGAGGGAAAGAAAGGGCAGTGAGAGGGATGGATGGATGGTGAGAGGGTAATGGGAAGCGTAGAGAGAGGGGATTGGAATAGGAGAGAGGATGAAGGAAAGAGGCAGAGAGAGAGAGGAGCGAGAGTGTGGAAGGAGTAAATGGTGGGGAGAGTGAGGGAGTGACATAGTAGGAGATAGGGTTAGGGAGAGTAGGAGGGGAAGGTAGAATAAATGTTGTCGATGAGGGGGTGAGTGAGTGGGATGTCGAAGGAGGGGTGTGCAGGAGGCATCGAAGAGGAATGGGTGAGTGAGGGGGGCAGCAAGTAAGGAGGTGTGTGACTAGGTTGACAAGGAGAGAGGGATGAGTGAGATCATCAGTGAGTAGGGAGGGGCGGTGGGCTGTACATTGAGGAGGATTTGTGACCGAGTTGGGCGGCGAGGAAAGACAGGCGAGTGAGAATGACGTCAACGACAGAGCAGCGAGGGAGATGGGATTGGGGCTGAAGGTGTGGGGTGCGGAGGGGTAGGAGGGTGAGCACTAGGGGGGATGATGAGAAAGGACGGCGAGGTTGATGGGTGGTGAGTAGAAGGGGCGAGTTGGGAAGGGTGAGGGAGAGGCAGGGAGAAGAGAGCAGGGTGAAGTGGTGGTGAGGAGGCAAAGACGAGTGAGGGAGGCCAGAATTATTGGATTAAATATTTATCCATCCACAATGTCAGGGATGTTCGTCATGGCTGATCACAAGTCACTGAACAAATCCACCCTGAGATTGTGGTTCCCAGTCTTGGTATTCCACAGCTGGGGTGTTTATTATGTATGTTTCCCAGTCTCCAATCCCACACGGGGGTTTTCCACACAATTCTCGGTCTTTGGATATTATCGTGCACCATTCCTGGTTTCCATATCCCACACCGGCTGCTTTACTGCGAATGATTCCTATTCTCCCTTTCCCACACCGGGAGCTTTACTGTGCACAGTTCCTGATCTCCCTGTCGAACTGTTAATCTGTCCAGATCCATTGACCTGCCCTCCATCCCCTCCCATCCATGTACCTATCCAAGTTTCTCAAATAGATGTTGTTGAGACCTCAGACAGAGTCAGGAATGGAAGGTTAACCATGTTGTGACTTGTGTTCTGAGCTGCTTATATTTCAATGCAACAAGTATTGAAGCAAAGACAGATGAGCTTGGGTCATGGATCAACACATGGAATTATGATATTGTTGCCATTATTGAGACTGGCTTGCAGAGAACTGGCAGCTCGATTTTCTGGGGTTATGTTGTTTTAGACATGACAGAGCATGAGGGATTAAAGGGGTAGGGGTGGCTTCACTACTCAGGGAAAATGTCACGGCAGTGTGCAGTAAGGACAGATGGGGCAACTCATCCAGTGAGGTCTTATGGGTAGATCGGAGAAATTAAAATTGTTTAAACATGTTAATGGGTCTGTCTTATAGACCACCCAAGAGTCTGAGGGATTTACAGGAACAAATTAGTAGACATTACAGAAAATTGCAAGAAACATAATTGGTTATAATTTGATTTTAACCTTCCACATACGGACTGGAACTCTCATACTGTAAATTAAGTAGATGTACTCATGTATTTGACAAATGTCTTCAGAAAAGTTTTGTTAATCAGTACATTGAAGTCCCAAAGACTCAAGTGTGATTCTTGATCTCCCATTAGGGACTGGGACAGGACACATGTAACAGAAGTCTGTGTAGGGAAATTCTTTGCATCGGTGATCATAATGTCATCAGATTCAAAGGAAGTGTGGACAACGATAGCTCTGCTCCAGGGGTTGAGATGCTAAATTGGAGAAAGAACAATTTTGATGTTATGAGAAAGAATCTGACTAGTGTGAATTGGCTATATTCTGACAAATGAATACTTGGTAAATGGGAAACCTTGAAAGATACAATTTGTAGACTTCAATGTATTTATGTGCCTGTCCGAATAAAAGGTAAATATACCAGTTTATCAAGAGAGATTAAGGCCCTGGTATAGAAAAAAAATAGGTGCATAACAGGTGTAGGCAGGTAGAAAAAATGTGAGGTACTTTTGGAGTCGAGGAAATACAGGATAACATTGAGGAAAGAATGGCTATCGGGTGGCATAAGGTTGTCCTAGCAGACAAGGTGAGGGATTATACCGATATTTTAAAAGCAAAAGATTGCAGGGTGCACAATTGATCATCTGGATTATTAGAATGGTAATGTACGCATGGAGCAAAAAAAGATAGAGGAGTTCTTAAGTGGATTTTTGCTTCTGTGTTCACTCAGGAAGAGAATCTATAGAAGTGAGGCAAAGGAGAAGTGAGGCCATGGATGTTATACAGAGTATGGATGAGTAAGTGTTTGGCATATTGGGCAAATTCGAGTGTATATATCCCCAGCGACTAAGAAGTTCAGCCATCGGACCCCAATGGATGCGAATGCAGAAATTACAGGGACGTAGCTGATATGTTTATGTTATGCTCAAAGACAGGGGAAGTACCAGAAGATTGGAGGATAGCTAATTTTGATCTGCTGTTTAAAAAAGGCTCCAAAATTAACCAGGAAATTATAGGCCAGCGTGCCTGACATCAGTTGTGGGAAGACATTGGAAGGACGGGATATTGGAGTATTTAAATAAACAGGACTGATTAAGGATATCCAACATGACTTCATGTGTTCTAGACAATCTTACTGAGTTTTTTGAAGAAGGCACGAGGAATGTTACCAGGAAAGTTGATGAAGGAAAGGCACTGGATATTTTCTAAATGGGCATTTGACAAGGTCCTGCATAGGGTGTTGATTAATAAATTTTATTCTCTTGGTGTTGGGGGTGAGGTAGTAAATGGGAGTAGACGTTGGCATGGAGGAGGAAGGCAAATAGTGGTAGCAGATGGTTGCCGCTCTGACTGGAGACCTGTGACTGGTGGAATTCCGCAGGGATCGGTGCTGACATCCGTTGTTTGTCATCTATATCAATGACCTCGATGATAATTAGATTAACCGGATCAGCAAATTTGTGGGTGACACCAAGGTTTAGGGTGTATTTGACAGCGATTGAAGACTATCAGGGTTTGCAGCGGGATCTGTATCAGGAGGGAAATGTCAGATGGAATTGGATGCAGACCTGTCAGCTGTTGCGCTTCGGTAGGATCAACCAGGATAGGACTACACAGTGAGCAGTAGGGCACTGAGGAGTGCGGTAGAATAAAGGCGTCCGGGAATACAGGTCCACAATCCATTGAAAGTGGCGGCACAACTAAATAAGGTAGTGAAGAAATCTTTGGCACATTGGCCTGCATAAATTAAAGTATTCAGTACAGGAGATTGCATGATTTAAGAGGGTTATGAGGCCTAATTTGGAGTATTGTGTGCAGTTTAATAACCTACCCACAGAAATGGCCTAACGGCCAGGGTCTAACGGCCGCTCCCTGTTCTCAGGAATGTGCCGGGACAGGCAGCTGCTTGCTCACAGACCCTGAGCACTGAGTCTCACAGAACAACAAACCGCACCTTCCAAATCAGTCAATCATCTGCCCGCTTCCCCTTTCCATTCCAGTCCTGATGAAGGGACTCGGTCCGTAATGTCGACTGTTTACACCCATCCATAGAGCTGCCTGACCTGCTGAGTTCCTCCAGTGTTGTGTCTGTTACCATGGTTACGAGAGATCCGTGTGGGGCGGTGGCCGGGGTTATTTGTAAGAAACGATACACCGTATCCACACTATCAGAGTATTCTTCGGGAATTAAGGTGAAATAATTCAGCTTCTGATATTTATTTCCGATCTTTATGTCCAAACGCCGAGTTGTCTGTGCATTGGATCAGCGATCAAGGAGATTTTTGTTTTTTTTAAATCGCTTCTGGCTGTGGTGCCTTTTGTGTTCCAACTGTTTCCTGCTTGCATGATTTACATTTTCCACAGGTTAGGTAAAGATTAAGATCAGTTCTAAAACAATGGCCTCCTGTTTCAAAGCAAGGGTGTGAGAGCTGTACAGCGGACACACATTCCGTTTTCAGAGTTTCTTATTGCAGACGAATACATCTATTGTTCCTGTGTCGATTGTGAGCTATTTGAACTCTTCTCGTTTATCACCAGTGGACGCTAAGTCTTTGATTCTGTCGAAGGCCGAGATTATTGATAAACAGCGGGTTTGAAGTATTACAGGGATGGACATGGGGAATGCATGATGAAATTTTGGATCAGTTCAGCAATGATGTCAGTATCTGCATCAGCAGTTTTGAGGGGCCCGTGTGGTCCGGTTATGCATGTTGGTCCGCTGACCAGAAAAAACTCTGACAATTTAATTAATGTAAGCTGGTATAATGATTGCATTGGAGGGAGATAGGACTTTATTTATGTATTTGAACTGAAAACAAACATTAATTACTTACGCAAACATATCAAAGTTGCTGGTGTACGCAGCAGGCCAGGCAGCATCTTTAGTCCAGCTTTGTGGGTTATTTATGTGCCCCAGCTGCATTAGGGGGTCGGATTTATGACTAACTCGGGGTGCTGGACAGCACGGTATCGGACCGAGAGACACGCTCCCCGTTCCCTGTCAATCCCGGTGCAGACTCCCTGGGGCTCTCGCGCACCAGCTCAGCTCACCGCCCCGCCCACTGCCCGACACGCGCGCTCTCGCGGAGCTCATTACTCTCGCGCTCCCGGGCTCACGATGAGACCATTTGGGAAACCTTGCGCGCCCGTCATCTGTTGTCAGGTGATGTGCGAGTTATTTAGCACCCATTGGAGTCCGAAAATGTCAATTTATGCCTCATCTCAGACTGAACTGTCTGTGCAGCTTAAGCACTCTGATCCAGGTCCATTATCGCTCATCCAGGAAGTCAGACTGTGGTTACCCGGCACCGCACTGAACACCATCCGGTTACGGGATCAGATGTAAGTGGTGTCGCCTATATCAGGGTATAGGTTTTATCTGTTTCCCTGCTGGAGAAAGGGTTAAAGTGACTTTGCTCATTCCATAGTGAGAGTGAATTGGGACGTTACAGGTGGAAACCCTTCGGCAGGACTGGAGAATAAAAGGTGGGGGTGGGAAAGGGAGAGAGAAACACAAGGTGATCGGTGAAACCTGAAGCGGGAGGGGATGAACTTTCCCGAACTGGCGGCCTCGCCTCGCTTCCTTGACAGAATCTGCCGGGGTCGGTCCGAGATGTGAGACCTTCACACCGAACCGTCTGAGATGAGCCGCCGCTCAGCCCCTGTTGTTCTGGTCCTGTTAGCAGGATGACGTAAAACATATTTCTATATTGTTACTGACAGAGAATTGTATAATTTCTGTTCTGTGTGTTATCTGAATGCACCTGCCTGTGATGCTGCTGCAAGTCAATGTTTCTCTGTACCTGTACCTTCCCGTACTTATGCACTTGGCAATAAATTCAACAGGACCTGAGAAATCTCAGTGAGATTTGATTGGTGAAGATCATCTTGGCAGACCTGTAGTTCGAATGTAGAGACAGTACACTGTTAAATGCAAAACCCTGAACAGTGTTGATGATCAGAGGGATTTTAGACTCTAAGTTCATCGCTCCCTGAAAGAGACTGCACAGTTAGATCGGGTGGTTAAGAAGGCAAATGGCGTGGTTGTCCTTATTAGTTGAAGCACTGAGTTGAAAAGTCGGGAAGTTGTGTTGCAGCTTTATAAAACTAGTTAGACCACATCTGGAGTAATTCATACAGTTCTGGTTGCCCCCATTCTAGGAAGGATGTTGGGGCTTTGAAGAGGTTTACCAGGATATTGCCTGGATTAGATCGCATGAGCTATAACGAGAGGCTGGACAAACTTGTGTTGTTTTCTCTGGACACACGCAGGCTGGGGTGAGACTTGATAGACGTTTATAAGTTCATGAGAGACATCTATAGAGTAGATAGACAATATCTTTTTTCCCGGGGTTGAAATATATGAGATAAGAGGCCATGCATTTAAAGTGAGAGTGGGTAGGTTAAAGGAGATGTGAGGGGTAAGTTTGATTTTCCCCCACGGAGTGAGTCACTGGAATTTGTTCCCTGGGGAGACCCTCCGCTCTGATTGCGCAATAATCACTCTGCGCATGCACACAGCCCCCGGAGGGCGGTGGTTATTTCCTGTTCGTTATTGAAGCGGATCGTCTGTGGGATCGGGAGAGGTACAGGGTCCTCCGGGGGAGAGACCACATTTCCATCACTGAGTACTGACACGAGTGTTGACATGGGTGGTCTGATGTTGGGCAGTGTGTCCTGTTAACTTCCCCGACCTGTCGGCCATTTATTCATTATTATCCAGCTATCCGGGCTACTGAAAGATGCATGCATTTCACTTAATTCTCCCGACAGAAGATCCCAATCAGCAATCCAGGCGGTCAAATTCCACACAATTAAAATGGTGAATCAGCCTCAGGATAGAGGGGCGTCTATTTATAACAGAGATACAGACAAAGTCAGAGTGTAGTGAATTTGTGAAATTAGCAGAGGCAGCTGTGGAGCCAGGTCGGGGGTATTTAAGACTGAGAGTAGATGGGAAATTGAGAAGAGAGGTGAGGGGTGGGGATGGGGCAAGAACTGGGGAGTGAGAAGTGGATGCACGTGAGAGGCGAGGTGGGAAGGTGGAGGTAGTGTCAGGGGTGGGATAAGAGTAGGTAGGGGGAAACATGGGGCTGCAGTCGTTGGAAATTAATTCCATAGAGGATTAACAAAGACATTGGAGAGTGCAATGAAGATTCACCAGACTGATCCCTGGAGTGGTGAGTCATCATATGAAGAAAGATCAAATGCGATTACCCTTCCATTTGGAGAATCGAGGACTGAGAGGTGAACACATTAAAATGCACAACATCATTACCGGTTGAACCAGGGATCCCAGTCTCTGAAAAAGGGGGTGGACTGTCCGGGACTGAGATGAGGGGAAATGTCCCCACTCCAAGGGTGGTGAATGTCTGTAAATCCCCACCACAGAGGGTGGTGAAGACTCAGTGATCGTCCTCACGTATAGCAGAGGTCGGCAGATGTGTGGAGATTGAAGGGATGGAGGAAATAAGGATGGGGCAGAAACATGTGTCTGAGACGGGAGAGCAGCCGCCATCTTGTTGATGGTTAGAACGGCTGAATGGGCACACGTACCAAAGATCAGAGAGATCGAATAGACCTGCGAGGTCATCTCAATACACAGAGGTAGTGACTATCTGGAATGACCTGTTCAGTGTTTGCATTGTTGGTTATCTACCTCGGGTTCAGTATTGTCACCGTGTTTGGAAATTCCCATTCACTGTCATCTGTCTGTGAGCAGCTGGAAATTAAAGCAACACTCAAGATGCTGGAGACCTGAAATCAAATCAGAAATTGTTTGTAGCTATTCTGACACGGGGTGTTGGAGCTGAAGCATTAACTTTGTTCCTCTCCACAGATATTCTTTATCTGTAGAGTATTTCTTGTATTTGCAGTTTTTTAGAAGATTTCGTTGGAATGATTGAAGTCTCCTGGGAAATGGACTTGTGTAGGACGCACAATGTAATTCATTCTCTTACCGCACAGAAACAGGGCTTTCGGCCCATCTAATCTGTGCCATTCTCTGCCTGGACCCATCCACGTGCACCCAGACCATAGACATCTATACCTCCCTCATCCATGTACCCACACAAACTTCTCTTCAATACTGCAATTGAACCTGCATCCACATTTGCACCACCTTCTGAGTGAAGGAGTTGGTCCTCAAATTCCCTTTAAATATTTCACTTTTTGTCCTAAATCCATGACCTTACCCAACCTGAAGGCCAAAGGCCTGCACGCATTCACACTATTTCTACCATCGTAGTTTTGTATACCTCTAGCAGGTATTCCCAACCTGGGGTCCACGGATGCCATGGTTAATGGTAGGGGTCCATGGCATAAGAAGGATTGGGAACCCCTGCTAACATCTGCCGTCATTCTGTGCATCAGGGAATCAGTTTATAACAGTTCAAACCTACCCCAGTAACTCAGTTCCTTAAATACCAGCAACATGGTTGCAAAGACAAATGATTTCCGGAAGTATATTGTAGATATTTCTCTGATATTAACCATACCTTTGAAACATTCCGTGTCTGCCAGGGCTCCTGTAGTCTCTGCACTAGCCTGCCATAAGGTCCGAGGTACACCTTCTCAGGCCCAGGGGATTTATACATCCTAATTCATATCAAGACAGCAAGCTCCTGATGTGTAATCCCTATACAATCTATGACTTAACTAACGTTCCTCGTTTCTATATCTAACTCCCAAGTAAATTCAGGCACAGAGTTATCATTAAAGATCTTCCCATCTCTTTCGGCTCCACGCACAGATATATCAGATCATCAGGAGATAGCTTGAGACAGCTATTGGGGCAGTATGGAAAACACAGGTTTTCTGAATAAATTATCCAGCCAGCAAATTTTCTGTTATTCATGGAAATGTGCTTATTCCAGTTTTCGTTTGCAAAGTTCACAAGAGTGATTCTGGAATGAAAGGTTTTAAGTATGAGGGGAATTTGGTGTCCCTGGGTCTGTTCTCAATGGTGGGATGGTGACTCTGGGAACAGGAACCTCAATGAAATCATGAGGTCTGGATGGAGTGGATGGGTTCAAGAAGTTTTTAACAGGAAGGGAATATTGTATCTGAGGTCACAATCTCAACCCATTCAATTGTATCTGGGGAGCTTCCCTGCCATCAATCTGTCCAGTAGCAGGATCTGAATAAAACCTACATCAATGCCTGTGGTTGATTGTAGTTATAAGTTATTTGCAGACACAAGAATATGATGGAATTTTTAAACACTCAATTGAACAGAGAAGGACACTTAATGGTTATCACCACAATGCATTGTGTGATGGACTTTGTAAATATCCTATAGTGACATTTGGAACAGACAAGCGGCATCCAACAGCGTGTTTTGATTTCGGAACAGCTTCTGCACTGCTGGAAGTTCTGTAGGGATGGAACTACCAACAGATTTACTGGATGCACCCCGATACAGGGTTAAAACAGACATTGGAATTTTAGCTTCCCCATTACAAAATGGCCGAGTGTTCTCTGTTCATCTTTGTCATAATGAAGCTCAAAGCATGTCAGGTTGAGTCTGTTATTTCTTATTTCACTTAATTCTCCTGAACCACTTCCTCCATCACCAGGGTAACAGCCCACCAGAGCTGCAAGGAGTTTGGAACATTTCTATTGCTCTCTGGTCACCGCCCCTCAGTGGCCTCTGGAGCCGGTGTGGATGCCCGGATGCCTTGAGCATTCACTGCCTGGAATGTGAATCCTTTGTTGGAATGAAGAAGATAACTAATGAATGTAGGGATTGCATTTATACAAATCTGATTAGAATGTCGCTAACATCTTGCAGTCAGTCAATATTTGTACATCAAAAAGAAGAAAAACCTGTAGTGAGCTTCCAGTGATTTATTTTCAATTTTATATTAAAAGATTTTGTTCTTGTTACACTACGGGAGTTGTGGCGGCGAATTGCTCTGCTCCAGATCCCGCTCAGCAATAACATGGTGAACAAATGTGCTCAATTTACCTGCTGGAGAAAAGTTAAAATATATTCCCAGCTGCTGGTGACCCATAGCCTGGGTTCCCTGCCCAGTTAAAGCATCATCAGGTTCCAGTTCTGTTTGGGATGAGGGAGGTGTTAGTTTTAGAACTGGGAACAGACAAGACACCGCAGCGTATTACCGACTGGGAAGAGTCCTGAGAGTGTTGGTGATTGGACTAAAATCCTGGGATCGGGCTCCAGGATTATGGAACTGGCAGTGTCTGGACTTTGTCTTTGGCTTCGTGCTTCTGCAAATGGGGCTGGATTTTCTTCCTTCTGCAATGAAGCAGAAGTTTCCGGTCGGGTGGGTGGACGTTGGTTGTAAGGCATGAGCTGTAACGAGAGGTAGGACAAACTCTGTGCTGTAGGAGAATGAATTTAAATTGAATGTTCCACACAAGTCCATTTCCCAGGACACTTCGATCATTCCAGTGTAAAACTTGGATTGTTTCTCTAGTGTGGTGCAGGCTGGCCTGAGACTAGGTAGAGGTTTATAAGATTATGAGAAGCATAGGTAGTGTAGATAGACAATAACTTTCTCTCATGGTTGAAATACCTAATGTCAGACAGCTTGCATTTAAGGTGAGGTGGTGTCAAAGAGGATGTGAGAGGTAAGTTTTCCCCCCAACAGAGTGGTGCGACTGGAATGTGCTGCCTGCTGTGGTGGTGGAGGCAGATATATTGGGGATTGGTAAGAGGTGTTTAGATTGTCACGTGAATGTGAGGGAAATGGAAGGATTGTGAACATGGTGCAGGCAGAAATGATTAGTTTAGTTGGACATTTGATTACTAATTTAATTGGTTCAGAACACCATTGTGGGCAGAAGAGCCTGTTCCTGTGCTGTACTGTGCTATGTTCTGTGTCTGTTGTCGAGAGGTTTCGGGGTGACGGAGGCAAAAGAAGAGAGTGGGAACAACAGGCCAGCTGGAGCCCGATGTGGGAAATGTGAGATCACCACTTCTGTCGGAGAAACAGAAACACTGAGTGTGATTAAATGGTGAGGGGCTCAGGTGCAGTGGGTAGGGTGAAGGTCAAAAGTACATTATATTATTCTTCGCTTCCGCCACATCTGTTCCCATCATGTGGCTGTCCTATTTCCACTATTGATGCTGTCCTCACTCATTTCTCCTCCATTTTCCTTCCGTTCCTGCTCACCCCATCTTCCCACCACTATAATAGTGATAGAGTTCCTGTTGTCCTTAATTACCACCCCTTCAGCCTCTGCAACTTCCACCATCTCCAAATAGATCTTACAACTAATCATATCTTTACCTTCCTTGCTACCACCCTGCCTTCTTCCTTCAACAGGGATCACTCCCTCCACAATTCCCTTGTTCATTCATTCCTCCTCACTAATCTCCCTCCACCCACTTATCGCTGCAAGCGGCCTGAGTACTACACCTACCCGTACGCCTCCTCCCTCACCTCCATTCAGAGGCCAAAGCAGTCCTTCCAGGTGAGGCAACATTTCACCTGCGAATCTGCTGCGGTCATCTATTGTGTCCTATGCTTCCGATGCGGCCTCCTTTACATTGGTGAGACCCGCCATAAGTTGGGAGACCGTTTTGTTGAGCATCTCGGTATCATCTACCACAAGGGGGACTTCACAGTGGCCAAACATTTTAATTCTGATTCCCATTCCGATGTCTCGATTTATGACCTCCTTTTGTGCCAAGATCAGACCACCCTCAGAGCGGAGGAGCAACATTTTGTATTCCATCCCACAACCTGATTATATGAATATTGAATTCTCCTTCCAGTAAACAAATCACCCACCCCGCAAACTTCTCTATTCCACACTGTGAACTTTCATTTCTTCTTGCCGGCCTATCATTTCTCCCTGGATCCCTTCCTTCACCTTTCTCCTTTTAACACGTCTCTGATTCTTTCATCTCCAGCCCTTGACCTGTACGACACTTGACTTCACCTATCACCTTCCAGCTCGCCTCTTTTCCCCTACCTGTTTTTATTCAGATATCTTCCTTCTCCTTCCTCAGTAACGAAGAAGGCTCTTTGCCCAAAATGTCGACAGTTTACTCTTTTCCATAGATACTGCCTGATACGCTGAGCTTCTCCAGCATTTTGTGTGTTGCTTTGGATTTCCAGCATTTGCAGGCTTCTCATGTTTAAGTCTGGTAATTACCGTAACAATTATTTAGGCTTTGGTGAGATTGTGCTGGAATATGCTGTAAAATCCCGCTCCCCATACTAACACGGGTTACACAGACCAAACAACAAACTGCCGGCAAAACTCAGTGGTTCAGGCAGCATCTATGGAGGGAAATGGACCGTCAACATTTCGGGCCGAGACGCTCCCTCTGGACTGAGAGTGGACGGGAAATAGTCAGAGAAAAAAGGTGAGGGGTGGGGATGGGGCAAGAGCTGGGGAGTGAGAGGTGGATCCAGGTGAGGGGGGAGGTGGGAAGGTGGAAATAGTAACGGGGGTGGGAAGTGAGTGGTTGGGGCAACACGGGGCTGCCGAAGATGGATTTTAATTCCATGGAGGATTATCAAGGAGATTAGAGAGTATTTGTTTCAGAGATTCAGCAGACTGATCCCTGGAGGACGATGACGATCTCTGATCGTCTTCACATAAAACAGAGGCCGGCAGATGTGTGAAGACCGAGGAAATGAGGATCGGGCAGAAACATGTGGCTGAGATGGGAGAGCAGCCGTCATTTTGTTGATGGTTGGAGGGGCTGAATGGCCACCTCCTGCTGTTTCTCACTTGATGTTTCAGTGTTCCTGTCCAGTGAGGCCGGAGGAATGTAAATAGAAATCAGTGTTTATAAACATAGAAGTTATATGAATGAAACCTGTACAATACCTGTTCAGGTCTGAATTGTGTGTCAGACGAGGTGGGTTGCGGCGAACGATGGAGACGGCGAAGGTACCATAGAAAAATTTAAAATGAAGCTGGTGGAAATATGAAATTACATGTGTAATGCGGCAGGTAGGTCGGGCAGATTGTGGGAACCGAGGAGCTGAGGAACCGGCTCAGACAGGAGACCCTCCACCCATCACGTGATCCAGTTTCTTGCTCCCATTTCAAACGCTGATCTGCTTCCGATTGCTTCCGCGGCCCCGCCGCCGCTCTCACAGTCTCCGGGTGGGCAATGGTTTACTTTCCGTTCTCTGTTGAATCGGATCGCCGTTTGGTCCCGAGGGGAGAACGAGACCGACAATTTCCCATCGATGAGTTCTGAAACCGATCCCGTGGAGGAGGGAACTTTTGTTGGGCAGAGAGTCCCGTTAACTTCCTCGAACTGGCAGCCTCGTCCCGCTTCCTGGACACAACCTGTCATGGTCGGTCCGTGTTATGGGACCGTCACACCGAACCGCCTGAGATGAGCCGCCGCTCAGCCCCGGTTGTTCTGGTCCCAGGAGCGGGATGAGGTGGTGATGCCGAGACTGAACCCATCCGTTCAGTTGTACCTGCAAAACTTTACCCCCATCAGCCGGCCAGGTATCGGATCCAAACTTCACCGAGATCGATACCTGGGGTCGATAATTGTTTTACACTGGAAGCGGCCGTTCGGCTTGTTGTGTTCTTGCAGACTCGAGGGTTAAACAGAGTAATCGCACCCTCGGGACACTGATCCACGTGTATGAGTAGTTTCATCTTTCCCCTTTCAGACAGGACAGTGAGATCCAGATCTCTCACGTCCTCTCGGGGACTGGGAAGTTTATTTCCATCTTTTTTCCTTTGCTATTACTTGCCGAAATGCTTCTCAATATCTGGCCCTATTAATGCGAGAACTAAGTCTTCTATTTTCATCTATCTGGGTTTGTCGGAAATGTGTACACTCCCTCCGGAAGTTCCAAAGGAGCAACCCAGGTGTCTAATATTTCCACTCGATTAAAATGGGGAATCTTTAGTTTGATTTACATGTACAGAAGTAGAGTGAAAACCGTGTCTTCGGTATTATCCATACACATGAATATATTACAGCAGTACATTGAGGTAAAACGATACCAGAGTGTGACAACTCATTCTGGTTACAGAGGAAGTACAGTGCAGTTAGATATGTAGTACAAGGTCACATCGATTTAGACTGTGAGGTCAGGAGTCCACTCATCCCGCTGGGGAACATTCAGTTCGCTTATCACAGCCGAATGGACACCGTCACGGAGCCTGGGTGGTATGTTTCTGTTTTATTTTATCTTCGCCCCAGTGGGAGGGTGAGAAGTGAGAATGTTCAGGTTGTGGGGATCTTTCATTATGTTGGCTGATTTACTGAGGCAGTGGGGAGTGTAGACTGAGTCCATGGAGGGGAAGTTGGTTTCTATGATGTGCTCAGCTGTGTCCACAGTTCTCCGCTATTTCATTCAGTTAAAGGAAGAGCGGTAGCCGTGTGAAGATGTGAAGTACCCGGATGGGATACTCTCTGCGGAACATTGATAAAATGTGTAGAGTGGAAAAGGACATATACCAAAGTTTTTATTGTTTGTTCTGGCTTTGTAATATTGGAATCTGTTATCTAGTAGTGTGTACTATTATTTCAGTATCTGTGTATTACTGGACGACATTCCTTTTCCCACCTGGTTTCATCTGCTCATTCCCTGCTTATCTTGTTCAACCTCTGTCCAGTCTGTATCCCATTGCCGCAATGATATATTTCAGCAATCTCTCTTCTAAACTTTGCCTTCATTGTGAAGTTTTGTTTTGCATCTTTTCCAGGATTGTGTGTTTTTTTTTGTTTGTTTTTTTTTGATAGCTGGAAATACCAGAGGTTTAATTGAATACAGCATGTAGCAGGGTAAAAACAGCCATTTCAATTTTAGTTTCCCCGTTACAAAATGGCTGCAGTGTTAATCTTTGTAATAATGAAACTCTCAGCATCTGATGTTGAGTTTGTTGTTTCCTTTTTCGGTTATTTTCGGTGAGCCACTTCCTCCGTTTCCAGGGTAACAGCCCGTCAGAGCTGCAGCAAGTGTTGTACTTTTTATCACTCTGTGGTCACCGGCTCTCAGCGTAGAGACAGTGGCCTCAGGAGCAAATGTAACAGAGTGACAGTGGGAGGAAAGGATGCTGTGAGCATTGACTGTATGGAATGTATTACACCAAGGTCAGAATGAACTATGAAATAACGAACTGATTGGAGTGGGGTGGTATTTAGATTTTAGCGCGTTGCTGATATTTTGCAATCAGTTACCATCTGTGCATTAAAATGAAGAGGGAGAGAATACTACAGTTGCAGGAAATTTGAAGTAAGATGACGAAAATACTGGAAAAGCTCAGCAGATCGACAGCATCTTGGACAGTTCCAGTTCTGATATTGGGTCTTCCACCATTTCTCCTTTCATAGATGTAAACTGATGTACTGAGTTCTCATAATTTTCTACTTTATAATGTTACATTTTGTTCCTGCTACACTGAGGGGAAACATGGCAGATAGCTGTGCTGGGCAAGATCCCACACAGCAATGGCATTGTGATCAAATGTGCTCAGTTTAGTCGTTGGAAACAAGCTGAAGTGTATCTGCATCCTCTCACAATCTACAGACCGGGGAACCAGCCTGACCACTGGCCACGGCAGAGGGTCATTAGGTTCCAGTTCCATCTCAGTTTGTGAATTGGAAATAGTAGGAACATCACGGCAAATCACCGGCACCAGAGCGTCTTTGTACGGGTGATAATATTGGGCAGGTGACTCTGAGAATATGGAACTGGCAGTATACAGGCTTCAGTCCAGGTTGGTAATTCGACAGCTGGTTTGGAATTTCCTCAGTCTGCAGTGAAGCTGAAGTCTGAGGCGGTTGGACATTGGTTATGGGGAAATTGCCGTCTGCACACCCAGTGGGACATCATACCTCTCAAGTATTCTGGAGGTTTTTGAAGAGCTAACTATGAGGATTGATGAAATAGGGCAGTGATGTTGTTCATCTGAACTTTGGAAATGTCTGTAAGGAGATCCCGCATGGCAGCTGATCTGGAAGGTTTGGTCACATGGGATTCACGGGGAGCTAGCGAGGTGGATTCACACCGGGATCGAGAACAAGAAGCAGAGGGTGATGATTGAAGATGGATTTAGCGAATGGAGGCCTGTGACGAGTGGGATGTGTGTGTCAGTGTCGAGACCTGATTAATTTGTTATTCATGCCATTGATTTGTATAAGAATGTACATGGCACGGTTAGCCAGTTTGATACTAATTTCGGGAGTCTAGCTGATATTGCAACAGGTTACAATGAATTTCCAAGACATCTTGGTTAGTTACGGAAATGGTCTGAGAAATGGTCAGTAGTTTTCAACTTGAACAAGTGAGAGTTGGTGCATTTGGACAGTCAGACCAGGGTGGGACTGGTATAGTGAATGAGAGGGCAAAGAGTGTTGTGGAACAAAAACAAAATTATCATTAATACGCAACACAGACTACAATTCAGGGACGTGTAGTCCTTTCTGAGCCAGACAGAATTATTTGAAAAAGTGAAATTAAAACAAACAGAAGAATCAGAACTGTCGATGTGGGTGCATTAATTTTGGTCAGGCGTTTGATCAGTTCCCCATTGTGGACTCATTCAGAAAGTCAGGAGGCATGGGACACAGGGAAACCTGGCTGCTTGGTTCACAATTGGCTTACTCACAGGAGGCAGATGATTAGAGTGAATTCTGGCCGGAAGGCAGCGGGCAGCCGTGTTCCACAAGGAGGGTCGAAATTTCGGTACAGTTTACAACTATATTTGGAATCTGCAGTTACAGTGCTCCGAGAAATAGGACTGAGGGAAATAACCGATTTAATCTGATCACCCAGCAGCAGCTGGATAATTTGTAAAATTAGATTATGAAGACTAGCAGTCCTCTTTTATTATCATTTAGTAATGCATGCATTAAGAAATGATACAATATTTCCTCCGGTGTGATATCACAAAACACCGGACAGACCAAGACATTATAACATATAGTTACAACAGTGCAACAATACCATAACTTGATGAGGAACAGTCCGCATCTCACGCAGACGGGAGAAGGAAGAAAACTCTCCCTGCCATGCTCCAACACAGTCAACTCTGAGTCTTCAGAAAACCTCGAGCTCCGATCAGCCCTCCGACACCGAGTACCGAGCACCATCTCTATCCGAACGATTCGACCTCAATTATCTTTATTAGAGGTGTACAAAATCATGAGAGGCATTGATCGTGTGGATATTCAGAGGCTTTTTTCCCAGGTCTGAAATTGCTAGCACGAGAGGGCACAGTTTTAAGGTGCTTGGACGCAGATACAGAGAAGATGTCAGGGGTAAGACTTTTACGCAGAGAGTGGTGAGTGCATGGAATGGGCTGCCGGTGGAGATGGTGGAGCCGGCAACGATAGGGTCTTTGAATAGTCTCCTGGATGACTATATGCAGCAGTAGAAAAATAGAGGGCTATGTGTAAAACCCAGGTAGTTCGAATGTAGGGATATGTTCAGCACAGCTTTGTGGGCCGAAGGGCCTGTATTGTGCTGTATGTTTTCTATGTTTCTATGACCACATCTTTCCGAGATTTAACAACTTTTCCATTTATTTGCACTTCTCAAAAATGTGTACAGTACAATTAAACCTCCCCCTGGAAGATCTAAATCAGCAATCCAGGCTGTCTTATATTTCCACACAACTACAGTGGAGAATCGGTTAATTACGCTTTAATTTAAATTTTGCACTCTTATTTAATTTAATACACACACACACACACACACATCTATAAATTTACTTTTTTCGGCTATGATGAATTACATTGTACTGCTGCCGTAAAGATCACACGTTCCAGGACATTGCCGGTGATATTAAACCAGATTCTGACATTGTCAGGGGAGACCCTCCCACCGGTCACGTGATCACACATTACCGCAGATGTGCAGCAGTTGCGGGTGTTACGGGCCTGCGGTTTCGCACTGTGGACTGTTACTTTAAGAGCGCCTGAGTGAGACGGGACTATGACGTCAGTCAGAAGCTTTCACAGTTTGTGCAGATTAAAATAGAGACAGAGAAAGAGAAAGAGAGAAAGAGAGAACGAACGAACGAACGAACGAACAGCTACTCTGGCAGTCTGAGTACGAGTTGGAACTAAGAACTGCCGGGGCAGGATTGCTCCAGATGAGCGTGTCTCAAACATCGTATAATCCATCGGAGTGGGTTCAGGAATGTCCTGTGGGACCACTCGAAGTTAACCCTTGCCTGGGTATATGATGTGGTCACCACTTGAAGACGACATTCCTGTGACAGGTCACTTTGGTGAGATATTTGAGTGGACTTTGGATCGATTCAACGGATAAGATCTTCGACGACGGCTCTTCCGTTTATCTGTGAAATTCGACGTGATCGCCTACTCTCTGCATTTGCCTGGGATTACAGATATCTCTCTCTCTCTCCCATTATTCACTTCGTGGACAACCGAACTTGCATATTTCACCCTCGTAAGACTCTAGCTTTGTTTCCAAGTTTGTTACCTTGGAAGCCACACACATATGTGCCTACGTAACACTGTTAACTTTTGTTTATCCTGCTTAAGTTAAGATATTATAAGTAGTTACTAATAAAGATAGTGGTTTTAACATCAAAACCAGACTCCATTTGTAATCTATTGCTGCTGGTTCGTCACACCGCTTTTTTTCCCAAGTCCCGCCCTCCGCTCTGCTTTACTGAGCCGAGGGAGGGATCGCTGACTGCGGGGTGAAGATATCAAGTTCACATCGGTGAGTATCGAGGCTGGTCCCAAGCGGGGAGGCCTGATCTTGGGCAGTCAGTGCCGTTAACTTCTCCGAATTGGCGGCCTCGCCCCGCTTCCTGGAGCAGAACCTGCCGGCGTCGGTCCGGGTTGTGAGACCTTCACAGAGAACCGTCCGAAATGAGCCTCCGCTCAGTCCCTGTTGTTCTCGTCCTGACGGGCGGGGGAGGAATGAGGCGGTGATGCCGGGACTATACCCATCTTTCATCTTTCATTTTTCGCCCGTTCAGACAAGGCGGTGGCGTCCAGATTAGTCACCTCCTCCCACTGTGGGTGGGCATTTGTTTTTCAGCCCATTTTACCGTTATGACCTGCTGAAGTGCAGCCACTGTTTCCCGATGTATGACCCTATTTACGGGAGATTTGAACCTCTTGCATTCATCTGTGCTTCTCAAAAAATTGTACACACACACACACACACGTCCTTATTGTGGTTCACAGTTTTTCTCTGTTATTATGTATTACTTAGTATTGCTGCCGTAAAGGCAACACATTTTTATGACACGTGCCGGTGATATTGAACCTGATTCTAATATTGACATGAGAGACTCACCAATCCCGTTTACCGCGGAGCTGCAGCATCTGCAGGTTTGTATCCGCTCCCCCACCACCGCTCTCCGCCCACCACAGCGCTGGAGACGCGGAGCTCATACTGCGCATGCTCAGTCTCGATAGTCGGTGGTTTCCTTTCCGTTCAGCGTTGATGCGGATCGTTGGCGGGGAGCCGGGGGAAGATTTACTGTCTGCGGGGGAAGCTCCCATCGGTGAGTATTGAGGCCGGTCCCGAGCGGGAAATCTGACGATGGGTAGTGAGTATCGTTAAGTCACACGGACAGGCGGTTTCGGTCCGGGTTGCTGGCCAAAACTTGCCGGGGTCGATCCTGGTTGTGGGACCTTCACACCGAGCCGCCGGAGATGAGCCTCCGCTCAGCCCCTGTTGCTCTAGTCCTGGGAGCGGGATGAGGCGGGATGCTGGAACTACTCCCATCTGTGGAGTTGTACCCGGGGATCTTTATGTCCATCACCCGGCCCGGTAGCGGATCTAAACTTCACCTGCAGCGATGCCTGGGGTCGACAATTGTTTTACATAGTTCCAGTACACGGGAAGCGGCCATTCGGCCTGTTGTGCTTTTGCAGACAGAGAAGATTAATGGCAGTAACTCCACGTTCGGGGCATCACCCCACGTGTATGAGCAGTTTTATCTTTCACCCGTTGAGACCAGCAGTGACATCCAGATCTGTGACGGCATCTCTTTCTGTCTGGGCATTTTGTTCTTGATTCCATTCCCCTGTTACGACTTGCCGATATTTCCGGGTATGTGACCATATTAATGTGAGAATTAAGCGTATTCCATTTATGTGTGTGTGTGTGTATATATATATATTATCTGAATGGTGGCTGATTAGCAAAAGGGGAGGTGCAACGAGTCCTGGGTGTCATTATACACCAGTCATTGAAAGTGGGCATGCAGGTACAGCAGGCGGTGAAAAAGGCGAATGGTATGCTGGCCTTTATAGCGAGAGGATTCGAATAGTGGAGCAGGGAGGTACTACTGCAGTTGTACAAGGCCTTGGTGAGACCACACCTGGAGTATTGTGTGCAGTTTTGGTCCCCTACTCTGAGGAAAGACTTCCTTGCCATAGAGGGAGTACAAAGAAGGTTCACCAGATTGATTCCTGGTATGGCAGGACTTTCATATGATGAAAGACTGGTTCGCCTAGTCTTATAGTCATTGGAATTTAGAAGATTGAGGGGGCATCTTATTGAAACGTATAAAATCCTACAGGGATTGGACAGGCGAGATGCAGGAAGATTGTTCCCGATGTTGGGGAAGTCCAGAACGAGGGGACACAGTTTGAGGATAAAGGGGAAGCCTTTTAGGACCGAGATTAGGAAAAACTTCTTCAAACAGAGAGTGGTGAATCTGTGGAATTCTCTGCCACAGGAAACAGTTGAGGCCAGTTCATTGGCTATATTTAAGAGGGAGTTAGATGTGGCCCTTGTGGCTAAAGGGATCAGGGGGTATGGAGGGAAGGCTGGGGCGGGGTTCTGAGTTGGATGATCAGCAATGATCATAATAAATGGTGGTGCAGGCTCGAAGGGCCGAATGGCCTACTCCTGCACTTATTTTCTATGTTTCTATATTTCTATGTGGGTTCCTCAATAGTGTGTACACTTTAGTGAAAACTCTCTACAGATGTTCCAGAGGAAAAACTCGTTCTCTCTGATGTTTCCACACAATTAAAGTGGGGAATCGTTTATTCTTGTCATGTACCGAGGTATAGTGAAAACCTGTCTTGCGAACCATCCATAGTAATCAATACATTACAACAGTGCATTGAGGTGATGGAAGGTAAAATAATAACTGAATGTAACAAATCATTATGGTTACAGAGAAAGTGCGGTGCAGGTAGACATATGGTCCAAGGTCACATGGAGTTAGATAGCGAGGTCGACAGTCCATCTTATTAAGCTGTGTCCTATCATACTGGGAACATTCAATTTGATATCACAGCAAAATGGAGGCCATCCTTCAGCCCAGTGGTATGTTTCTGTTTTCTTTTAATCTTCCACCGGATGGGTGGGGAGAGGTGAGAATGTCCAGGTTTGTGGAGAACTTTGATTCTGTTTCCTGTTTTGCTGAGGCAACGGGGAATATAGAGACAGTTCATGGGGGGTGGGGGCGGCCTGTTTCTATGCTGTGCTCAGCTGTGTCCACAGTTCTCTGATGTTTCAACTTCTCATGGGCAGAGCAGCAGCCGTACGAAGGCGGGAAGTATCCAGATCGGATACTTTCCATGACTCATTGATAAAGTTTGGTCAGGGGCAAACGGTATATGCCAAATTTCTTATTGTTTGTTCTAGCTGTGTCATTTTAGGATACCTCACTGATCAGTATCAGCAAACTTTCTTCTGACCTATGTCATCGTTGTAAAGTGCTCTCTTTCACCTTTTACTTCATTTAATTTTCCAGGATTCGTTGTTGTTTTATTATTTTTTTATTTTTTTGTGTGTTTTTGTTGTTGTTTTTTTTTCCTTTGTTAACAAGAACTACCAGAGGTCTAATTGAATACAGCACGAGGCAGGGTAAAAGCAGGCATTACAATTTTAGTTTCCCCGTTACAAAATGGCTGCAGTGTTAATCTTTGTAATAATGAAACTCACAGCATCTGATGTTGAGTTTGTTGTTTCCTTTTTCGGTTATTTTCGGTGAGCCACTTCCTCCGTTTCCAGGGTAACGGCCCGTCAGAGCTGCAGCAAGTGTTGTACTTTTTATCGCTCTGTGGTCACCGGCTCTCAGCGTAGAGACAGTGGCCTCAGGAGCAAATGTAACAGAGTGACAGTGGGAGGAAAGGATGCTGTGAGCATTGACTGTATGGGATGTATTACACCAGGGTCAGGATGAACTGAGAACTAACAAATGGGTTGGGGTGGGGTGGCATTTACTGTTTAGGGTGTTGTTGATATTTTACAATCAGTTACTATCTGTGCATTAAAACGAGGAGGGAGAGAATACTACAGTTGCAGGAAATTCAAAGTAAGGAGGAGAAAATACTGGAAACGCTCAGCAGATAGGCAGCATCTCGAACAGTCTCAGTTCTGAAACTGGGTCTTCCACCATTTGTCCTTTCAGAGATGTAGTCTGATGAACTGAGTTCCCAGCATTTTCCACTTTATAATTTTACATTTTGTTCCTGCTACACTGCAGGAAACATGGCAGCCAGCTGTACTGGGCGAGATCCCACGCAGCAAGAAGATTGAACTGGGATTAGCTGAGACACTGCCGCATATTACCGGCAGCAAAGAGCCCTGGGAGAGTTGGTGCTTGAGATACAATCTTGGGATGGGGGCTCCAGGAATATGGAACTGGTAGTGTTTGGGCTTCGGTCTACGTTGGTGCTTTTACAGATGTGGCTGGATGTTCCTCCTTCCGCAGTGAAGCAGACGTCTCCAGGGGCTGGATATTGGTAGCGTGAGTCTGTCAGTGTGAGATGTGGAAACACCCAATGTGATATGTGGAAAAGATGTGTGAGGCTCTGGGTGTGGGCTGTGACCCTCTGAGGTTGGATCCTGGGATACCACACGTTTTCACCCAGATAAAATGAATCAGGGGATCAGGTTGTCCGGGTTTTTGAGATGTTGAGCGAGTATTTCTGTTCTGTGCTCAGATGTTTGGTTCTGAGGTTCTGAAGTTCTGAAGCAAAGCAGAGAATGAGTTCCCATTCCATCCCTCGCAGGGAGAGGCTGTGATTAATACGCTATTTTGTGTTTGCCCCAGTAGAAATAGACCGGGGTTTCAGAATTCAATTCACTTTTGGAAATTCCCCCTCACTGTCACCTGTCTATCTGCCAGTGGGAGTCAAAGGGAAACTCAAGATGCTGAAGATAGAACAGAACATGGAACAGTACATCACAGGAACAGGCACATCGGCCACAATGGTGTGCCAAACCAGATAAAAAGTAAATCAACCCCCCCCCCAAAAAAAATAATGACACCTACGTACACAATGTCCATATCCTCTCAATCTTCCTCACACCCATGTGCCTACCTAAACATCTCTTAATAGCTTCCAATGTGTTGGCTTCCACCACCATAACAGACAGCGCATTCCAGGCATCCACACCTCTCTGAGTAGAAAAACTTACCCTCACATTTCCTTTGCAACTACTCCCTCACACCTTCATTGCATGTCCTCTGGTATTAGACATTTCTAAACAGTGAAACAATACTCCCCGTCTACTCTATCTATGTCTTTCATAATCTTATAAACCTCCATCCGATCTTCCCTCAGTCCCTACCACTCCATGGAGAACAACCCAAGATTTTCCACTAAAAACTGGATGATGTTTGAATCCATTCTGATGAAAGGTTAGGAAACCGAATTGCTAACTTTTTTCCTCTCCCCACAGCTGTTCCTTACCTGCTGAGCATTTCAGTGATTCCAGTTTATCTGTATTACATTCACCCTGGAACATTTTGTGAGAGTTGACAGAAGAGTAAAGAAAGCACTGCTTTTCCCAGTACATTATCCTGGTACCAATTGTCCTGTTTTCCCCGGAAATGTATTCAGTACAGCTGTTGATAACAAGGTTCACAAGAATAATCTGAAGAATAAGCATTATGCATGTGGAGCATTTGATGGACCTGGGCCTGTGTTTAGTGGGGTTCAGAGGGATGGTGGTTGGGGTTTGGTGTGGGGGGGGTGGAAGTTAGGGCGGGGGTGATTATTTACACCAACTGAATAACAGCAAGTCTGGATGCAGTGGGAATGGAGAGGGTGTCTTGATTAGACGGAGAGTCTGGGATCTGAGAGTGCTGCCTCAGAATAAAGAAGCTTCACTTTAAAACTGAGGTGAGAGCAATTACTTCAGCCAAATGTTGGTTCATCTGTGGAATTTGATGTCACAGAGGGTGGTGGAGGCTATCGTTGGGTATATTCATGTTCTGGATTGCTAAATGGGTTGAGTATTATAGCAGGGAAGCAACAATACAGTGTTGGAAAAATAATCCTTCATGATTGATTATGGAGCAGACTAGAATGACCATTTTACCTAATTCTGCTATGTATTATGACTTGTACCATGACTGAATGATGACCTATCAAAAAAAAAAGAGAAAATCTGCAGTTTCTGGAAATCCGAGTAATGGATGGCATGTTATCACCATTACACAGACCTGACTGTTACAAGGGCAGGATTGGTGTTTGATGCTCCAGGTTTTAGTTGTTTCATAATACATATGGGGGTGGGGGGTGAATGGGGGGGAATTCTCTGTACTAATTAGGGATGGTATCACAGCGACATACACAGAGGACATCAATGTGGGTGAAAGTCAGAAACGGAAAGGGGGCTATCATTCTGGGAGTATTCTATAGGCCTCCCCCAAAGCCACAGGGATAATGAGAGCAGATAACTTGGCAGCGTTGGGAAAGGTGCAAAAGCAACAAGGTTGTTATCATTGTTGACCTCAACTTTCCTGATGTTGATTCCACCTCCTCGCTCCAAAGTGTGTCAATGGGGCAGAATGTGTTGTGTGTCCAGGAAGGATTCTTGACACAGTATGTGGATGGGCTCACTGGAGGAGTTGCCGTACTGTATCTAATATGAGGCAATGATGCTGGTCAGGTGACTGATGTCACAATGGGTGGCCCTTTTGAGACAGTGACCACAACACCCCAACTTTTATCATGGTCATGGACAAGGATAGTAGCAGACCCTACGAGACAGTATTTAATTAGTGGATGGATTGTTACAATGGTATTCGGAGCAACTTTGGGGTGTAAATTGGGAAAACATTTTCAAGGGGAAATACACAATGGAAATGTGAAGGTTGTTTCAGGAACACTTATATACGGTTCCACCCACAGTGAAAGAATGTTTATATAAACAAACTGTGGTCACAAGAGATGAGAACATTTAAGCAAGAGGGAAAAGGAAGCATTATTTAGGTTTAGGAAGCAACATCCAAGCAAGCCTCTAGGAAATTATAAGGTAGCCTGGAAGGAGCTTAAGTAATGACTTAGAGGTCGAAGGAACTTGAGGTGTCCTTGAGAAGCAGGATGAAGGAAAGCCCAAGGCGTTCTACGTGTGGGAAAAGAAGAGGAGGATGAATAGATTGAGGGTAGGACTACACAGGAGCAAGGGAGGAAATGTGCCTGGAGGATGCGGTGATGCGGTGCTTAATGAATGCTTTGCTTCAGAGTTACCAATGAGATAGACAGTGATTGTGACGATAGCAGTTGGGATGTGTAGATGGAGTGAAGAGGCCAAGAGTGAAATGGGCCCAACACAGGAAATTGGGACCAACTCTGTGGGCACTGTGGTCAGCATTGTCTCATTGTGCTGAAGGGTCTGTGTCTGTGCTCTGTTGCTCTCTGGCTCTGTCAATAGGATTCGCCAGATATCACTGGACTGACGTACAGACATGGTGTGGGAGTTGATGTTAACAGGGAATGTTTGTTCCCTAAGCAAACTGCTGCTCTGATACACAGGGTGGCGATACGGTCACATTTTGCAAAGAATCGTACTCTTTCTGACCCACTGTCTGCTTGTTGTATGTAATTCAGGGCATCACCAACAGCTGGAGCTGTCCTGCACCGCGACCAAAGTGTAAACAAGACGACGACAATCGTCAGTCAGAATCAGAATGGCTACAGGTACGTTCACTGGGATCTTTATCATTAAACTTCTGTCCTGTAGCTGCACTTCGAAGGTTCAATCGTTAGGCATTAATATCGAAATAGTAAAATGGATTCAGCAGTGGCTGGATGGGAGATGCCAGAGAGTAGTGGTGGATAACTGTGTGTCAGATTGGAGGACGGTGTGTAGCGGTGTGTCTCAGGGATTGGTAGTGGGTCAAGTGTTGTTTGTCATATATATTAATGGTCTAGATGATGGGGTGGTAAATTGGATTAGTAAGTATGCAAATAATACTAAGATAGGTGGCATTGTGGATAATGAAGTAGATTTTCAAAGCTTGCAGAGAGACTTAGGCCAGTTATAAGACTGGGCTGAAAGATGGCAGATGGAGTTTAATCCTGAAAAATGTGAGGTGCTACATTTTGGTAGGACTAATCAAAATAGGACATACATGGTAAATGGTAGGACATTGCAGAATACAGTAGAACAGAGTGATCTAGGAATAATAGTGCATAGTTCCCTGAAGGTGGAATCTCATGTGGATAGGGTGGTGAAGAAGGCTTTTGGTTTGCTGGCCTTTATTAATCAGAGCATTGAGTATAGGAGTTTGGATGTAACGTTGAAATTGTATAAGGCATTGGTAAGGCCAAGTTTGGAGTATCGTGCACAGTTCTGGTCACCAAATTATAGGAAAGATGTCAATAAAGTTCAGAGAGTATAGAGGAGATTTACTAAAATGTTGCCTGGGTTTCATCTCCTAAGTTACAGAGAAAGGTTGAACAAGTTAGGTCTTTAGTCTTTGGAGCATAGGAGGTTGAGGGAGGACTTGATAGAGGTGTTTACAATTATGAGGGGGATTTATAGAGTTGATGTGGATAGGCTTTTTCCATTGAGAATGGAGGAGATTCAAACAAGAGGACATGAGTTGAGAGTTAAAGGGCAAAAGTTTAGGGGTAACATGAGGGGGAACTTCTTTACTCAGAGTGTGGTAGCTGTGTGGAACGAGCTTCCAGCAGAAGTGGTTGAGGTAGGTTCGATGTTGTCGTTTAAAACAAATTGGATAGATATACGGACAGGAAAGGAATGGAGGGTTATGGGCTGAGTGCAGGTTGGTGGGACTAGGTGAGAGTAAGAGTTCGGCATGGACTAGAAGGGCCGAGATGGCCTGTTTCCGTGCTGTAATTGTTATATGGTTACTAGTTCAGATGAAGAAACTTACACAGGTGCTAACAGGGCAGAGAAAAGTGTCATTGATCCCACTGGTAAAGTGGCTTTGTGTAATTGATCAGTCCAACAGTCCCAGTGCAGGGACCTGACACCAGTAATGGTCGAATGACTTCGTTCACCAGGCAAAGCTCCACCTGAGTGAAAGGAGCCGGAGACCCTGAATCAGTAGGTTGAGAGTGAAACACAAACAGGAATGTGACGGCGGTGTTGTTTGTTACGTAAAAGTCCAGGCTCAGGGCTTGTTGCACATCGGCCTGTTTAGAGGTGAAAGACATCTCCAACTTTTATTTATAAAATTCAGATGAGGGAAATTTTCCAAACTCTGAGGGAAAGTAGATGAGGGAAATTTTCCGAACTCTGTTTTCTGTAACCGAGCCGAGAACATTGCCAGCCTTGGAAATGGCTGAGGATCAGGAGACACTTCATTTTAGATAAACTTGTGGTCTGGTTTGGTGTATCACTGTCTGGTATGGAGGGGCTACTGCACAGGACCGAAAGAAGCTGCAGGAAGTTGTAAATCTGGTCAGCTCCACCTTGGGTATGAATCTACAAAGTACCCAGGACATCTTCAGGGAGCAGTGTCTTAGAAAGGCAGCGTCCATTATGCAGGACCTTCAGCACCCAGGGCATGCCATTTTCTCACCGTTACCATCAGAAAGCAGGTACAGAAGCTTGAAGGCACACACTCAGCGATTGAGGAACAGCTTCTTCCCCTCTACCATCCGATTCCTAAATGGACATTAAATCTCTGGACACTACCTTAGATTTTTTTAATATACAGTCTTTCTGTTTTTGCAAGTTTTTAAAAAATCTATTTAATATTCGTAATTGGTTTACTTGTTTATTTTTTTTTATTCAGTATTATTTTTTTCCCTGCTAGATTATGTATTGCATTGAGCTGCTGCTGCTAAATTAACAAATTTCACGTCACATGCCGGTCATAATAAACCTGATTCTGATTTTGTTTTAATATCCCAATCCATGTCTGGTCTGTGGCCAAATGGTGAAAGTGAGTTCTCAATATTTCCCTCTTGAGATGATCTGCTACCTGAATTTAAATTCCCAGTATCTCTGATGGGAGACCCGGTATAACCAATGACCAACTGTCACTGTCTCCGGTGGGCATTGTGATTGTGCTCAACTCTGTGATTCCAGGTGGAATAAAACAGAGATTACAGCCTGGAAACGAATCCTTTTATTTGTGTTTACAGCCTCCTCTGACTGCGTGCAATTTATACTCATCACCCGCCACGTGAAAAAATGCCCCTTCAGTCCCTTTTAAATTTCTGCCCTCGAGTCTCAGACTCCCCTAACCTGGGAAACATATTATGACTATCCACCCTCTCTGCACCCCTGATTACTTTATGTACGTGTGTAAGGTCACCCTTCAAGCTGCCCTGATCCAGGGCAAACTGTCCCAGCCGAAACATATAACACAAAAACCAAGCAGCTCCATCCAGTAACATACTTGACAATCTTCTCGACAGTCTTTCCAGCTGAATCACATCCATCCTATAGATCAGCAACCGCAAATGAACGCAAAGCTCTCTCGGTGAGACTTTAAGTTTAGCTACGAGAACTGCACGCCAAGACGCTCCCTTTGCCAATGACTTGTATAGTTGTTACATGACAATCATCCTCCAGGTGACGGGATGGGACCCAGGGGACCAGGCATCAAGGCAATGGTCAGTCTGTGACCCAGGGGACAAGACAATGTAAGACAAAGCAAACGGAGAACGTGTGATCTAGAGGATCGGACCATGAGTAATCCAGTGGATTGTTTGTGAGTGACACAGGTGACTGGACAGTTTGTGACCCAGGGAGATTTATGTTTATGAAAGATAATCCCAGTGATAATTCCCCGTATCACCTGATGCTGTTCCATTAATAACCGCTGGTTATCAGTGTGTTCAACTAATGCGTAGTCGGTGATCAGTATTACTGTGTCTATCCAGTTTTTTCCTGGGAGTGGATGTGTCCAGACACCGGCTTATCGGGACGGTCACCTAGCAGGAAGTGTGGTTCTCATTCACTAGCACAGTCCCACTCCAAATCTGGTCAGCCGGAGTCTCGGCTCCATTGCAGGCACCCATTGTGAATCCTTGCTCGAGTATAAATCACTCTAAACCTGCTATTCATCATTTACTTCAGGTGGGAAATTAAATCGGGTACGGAAAGTACTCAAGAGGTTTTTACCAGGCAACTCATTGAGGGAAGATGATCGGGACATGGGAAGCAAGGTACCAAAGCAGGGTCAGATTGAGAGCGACGTCCCAATGGAATGCGGTCCGGCCGCAGCGGAAGTGGAGCAAATTCAGCCCAGAGACAGTGACGTCAGAGACACTGAGCAGAACCCTGGAACTGGTACAAGTGAGGCGACTGTCTGTCAGCCCAGAGACAGTGACGTCAGAGACACTGAGCAGGACCCTGGAACCGGTACAAGTGAGGTGACTGTCTGTCAGCCCAGAGACAGTGACGTCAGAGACACTGATCAGGACCCTGGAACTGGTACAAGTGAGGCGACTGTCTGTCAGCCCAGAAGCTCATTAAACACGGAATTGTCAAGTCCCCAACAGGGAGTGGGTGAGTGAAATATGAGGGTAATGTTTTCGCAGAATGTGGCAGGGAGGAGGGTAAATGTGATTCCTTGTTGGAGGGTTGGTCAGAGAGGGGAAATGTGTGGATGTGGTACATGTGGTGTAGGGGGGCACCCGTTACCGCACTACAGGAAATGTACTACCTGTTCTGATGATATCCAGGATGTGTATCGGAGGAAACGCAGCTATCCGGATAAGAGAGTATTTCCAGGATAACAGTTGTGGGAAACGTATTCACCAGGATGGAGAGAGTATCTCTGGGAAGCGACTATCATTGGCAGTCCCAACATTTATTGCCCATCTTAAACTGCGATGGGTGAGTGGGTGGGACGGTGGGAGAAACAGGTTTCTAGTAAATGTGGTCCTTCTGGTAACGTCATGTCTAGCGCATTGATGGTTCGGTTTTAGTCCAGTGTCAGAGATTAGGATAAAATCCATGTTTCCAGATGAAGGCAGGTGAACACTGAGGTTGTTGACATGACTGGTTTGTTGGGTTGGGTGAGAGCAGTGGAGACAGGTGATATTTGAGTTTGTGACTACATTCACTTTTTATATTTGCAGAGCCAGAGTTTACAATCTCTGACCTCCTGGCACAGGGGGAGGAATATCGACTGTACCAGCTGACAAAGTTCTACAGAGACAGACTTAAACAAGCGATTGAAGAAAAGGTTGAGAGACTCGGTTGGATGTTGACAAAGGAGGGACATTTCAGTAGAGAAGAAAATGAGGTGAGTGTGTTTAGTCTATTGTCACCGAACTGCTGGTATCAGAGGGAATATTGATTAATATTCATCTCCTGCACGTTCTAGGAGTTCTACGTGGCAATGGAGATGTTGATCTCTGATGGTCTCCAGCAGATCTGGTTTCAGCTGTTAAGGTGGGGAGCACTGGGAACTACAGGTTCAGTGTCACCTTTTCCTCTCACACCTGCTGTATTTATCAGTGTGATACACGAGCAGTGGCTGCATATCTGGGCTGTTGAACAGACATTCAGTCTAAAACTAATTTCACGTCTTATCGGGACCGTCAGTCAAATTCACCTCAGCTCATTAATCCAGGATGAATATTAAACTGTCAGATTGTAAATTGGGCCAACTGACTTCACTGTGGTACTTGAGGGAGGGAAACCTACTAACCACAGCTGGTCTAGTCTCCGTCTGAGTTCCTGAACAATGAGTGGCTGACATGTCATCGTCATAGGAAAGTACAGCACAGAAACAGGCTCTTTGGCCCATCTATTCCATGCTGGTCTACTGAAACTGCCTATTGTCACGTACCCCATGACAGGGATAAAGAAACCAACAGAAATGGAAACCACTTTGGAGTCTCGTATTGCTATACACTAATAATATTTATTAGTTACTACGCAATACAGTAATATCAAAGTAAATAAATCACACAGGTTAGCAATGATTATATATTAAAGTAAGTGTGGAATATATATGTATGAAAAACCAAGTTTCTTTAAGTCGAGGGGTAAAAAGATACGGTCTTACGATGTTGAGTAAAGTTCAGTTCAGTTCAGTTCGTGGTATTTAGTTGAGTAGTGATGGGGAGAGAGAGAGAGACAGACTTGAGTCTTCAGGTGAGCTGATGCAGTCGATCTTCTCGTCGTCGTCCGAAATGCTTCACAAGTCACCGACTGTGACTTTAACCAGGGGGACCGGTCTTCTGTGGTGGAGCTATCACCCAGGCGAGGGTGGACACAGAGACAGCTCCCCACCAGTCAACCCCTTTTCCTTCAAACTGGAATAGCAATTTGGATCAATCCGCCTGATCAATCCTCCAAATCCCACTTTCTCTGCAGGCACAGCAATGCTCATTCAGTGTCCAGATCATGTGTCTGAGGTCTGTATCATCTGACCTCCCATTTATTTCACCAGGCTGAGCTTCACCTGTCATTCAAAGAGTCCCCACCCTCCTCTGCAGTGCCTTGTCAAATGCTGGGCTAAAGTCCATTCAGACAACACCCACTTCCTTCCATTCATCAACTTTCCCGGTAACTTCCTGGTCCAACATTCAGATTGGTTAGACAGGAACTACCACGCACAAAGCTGATATCGCATGACATCAAAAATCAATAGGTTGTCCTGAAAGGGCATATATTTGGTAAGCTATTTTACATTATTAGCTAGCCTACCTTCATATTTCATATTCTCTCTACTTATGGCTTTTCGTTGCTTTCTGCTGGTTAGTAAAAGCCTCCCAGTCCTTCTGTTTTCCATTATGTTTTGCTATACTCTATACCCTCTCCTTTGCTTTTGTGCTGCATTGACTTCCTCGTCAGCCACGGTTGATCATCCTGCCTTTGGAATAATTCTTCATATTTGGGATTATCTACCTCTACCTGTGCCTTCTGAATCACTCCCAGAATCTTCATCTATTCCTAGTCATAGTCATAGTCATAGTCATACTTTATTCCTGCTTGGTTGTTGCCTCTTCCAATTTATTTTTGCCCAGCTCCTCTCTCATTTCTCTGTAATTCATTTATTCCAGTGTAAACTGATACATCTAACTTTTACCTTCTCCCTCTCAAACTGCAGTGTCAGTTCTGCTATTTTATGATCACTGCCTCTTAGGGGTTTATTTACCTTAAGCTTCCCAATCAAATCTGGTGCAATACACAACACTGAATCCAGATTTGCCTTTCCTATAGTGGACTCAACCATAGGCTTCTCTCAAAAGCCATCTCATAGGCATTCTATAAATTCCCTCACTTGGGATTCAACACCGACCTGATTTTCCAAAGCTACCTGCATATTGAAATTCCCCATGACTATTTTAACATTGAAATCTTTACATGCCTCTCCTCTCTCCCACTGGAATTTGTATCCCACATCCTGGTTACTGTTCCATCAGGGTCATTTTCTTTCCTACACAGTATCTTAACAACTACACCGTCCAATCTGCTATCACTTCTTTAGAAGCACATTTCATTTTTTATGACAACAGAGTCAACCCAACCCTTTCACCCACCTGCCTCTCCTTTCGATTAAATATTTATCCTTGGATGTGAGCACCCAAATATGATCTTTCAGCCACGATTCAGTGATGCCCACCATCCATTTTTTGCTCCCTCGCTCTCCCTCTCTTCCGTTCTTGTTGTCACATCTTTTTGATGTAATGTTACACATTGATGGATAAGCAAATTAATCACGTTGAATATACTGCAGGGTGTCAGTAGATCCTTATTCTTTCACAATATTGATTTAGAAGTTCCCTCAGCTAGAGTTTCTTTGTTAACGACTGAACCCAGGGAGGATCAGGCAACAGCCCAGTGACTGCATCATTTCTGAAGCTACTGGGACGATGAACAGATATTTTCCTGCACATTCTCCATGTCTGTCTGTATGTCTGCTTCACAGTAAATTTATTACTTTCCTTTTCTAGAAAGTCACTGAACTGACAGAGAAGGGAAACCGGACAGAGAGTTCCAGACTCTTCCTCAGTTTGGTGATGGGTAAAGGCTCCCGGGCCCGGAGGGCGATGTGGGAATCCTTTGTGACATGGAGGACTGAGTTACCGAAGTTGGACAGAATACTGAGGGAAATACAGGAGCTCGGTACGTTAAAAACATGCACTGAACACAAAGGCACATTGAAATAAACATTTTAGTTATTTTAATTATTTTAGCTCTGTTTCCATGGATTCTTTTTATATTTAAACAGGTCCTGATCCACAGGAATACATGAACATCGCCCAAGGGTTATCTGAATTACCCACTCAACTGATAGGTGAGTGATGAAATGCTCAGTTCAAACCACATCTCAAGTGTTAGTCTGTGACTTGGCAAAACCTGGGAATCAAAATTCACCATTAGCCATTCGCTGATCTCTGGATTGAAGTAACAATTCAAAGTATTTCTCTTTGCAGCCTGAATATTCTACATTTTATTTTTCCATTAATCCATCTGTTGGTTCTGCTGAAGCCTTCACTCCAGGTCCTAACGCCCTGGGAATGCCCACACACCCCAGGCAGGCTCCTGATACACTGTACGACCCAGTCCAGGTGACTCTTCTATCTTCAGACCTTTCATCTTCCAAGCCCCTTTTCCTTTGTAATAGCACAACACACAATTCTGTTCACTGGTGTTCATTACTTTTTGTAATTCCGCTAGTGACTTCTATAGAGTTTGTCTGGTATTTCCTTTTCACCCGTTACTGCAGCTACAACATCATTTTTCAGCGGTCCAATATCGAACCTCTCCTGTTTTTTTACTCTTTATATATCTGGGAAAGTTTAAAAAAAATACTTTGGTATCCTTTCTTATATTATTGACCATATGCTTGCATTTGCTGTACATTCATGTATATCTAACATAGTTGCCTTCAACATGACTCAGGTAGTAAATTCCAGGTACCAGAACTCTATGAAAAAAAAAACACTCACTATTGCTGTAAATTTCCCACATCTCATCTTAACCAAATGCCCTCTGATATTAGACACCAGTCTTATGTAAAAAAATAACAAACAAAATACAGGCTGTCGACCCAAATCTTATCTCTCAAACTTGTGTACCTCTGTCAGATCTCTATTCTAACTCCAGAGTAAACAAACCAAGTTTATCAAACCTCCACTTGTAGCACATGCCACCGAATCCAGGCAACACCCTGATAAACCTGTTCTGCACCCTCTCCAATCCTTCTAAAAGCTGGACAATCAGAAGTGAATACAATACTCCAGATGCACCCTAAAATCATAAGACTTAGGAGCAGAATTAAGCCAATCGGCTCAGTGATTTTGCTACGCAAATCCTCTCAACCCCATTATCCCGCCTTCTGTAAATGTTGACGCTCTTCCTAATCAGGAACATATCAACCTGCATTTTAACTATATCCAATGACGTGTCTTCCTCAGCAGTCCATGACAATAATTTCACAGATTCACCGCCCGCCAGCTAAGATGTTTCTCCCAGTGTGCATCCCCGCCAGCGAGGATAATTCCCCACAGTTCCCAAGCATATTAATTTTCTGTATGAGCCTCCCATGTGGGACCTTGTCAAAGACTCTACCAATATACAAGTAGACCTGTGACTAGTGGTGTGCCACAGGGATCAGTGCTGGGTCCATTGTTATTTGTCATCTCTATCAATGATCTGGATGATAATGTCGTAAATTGGATCAGCAAATTTGCTGGCGATACAAATATTGGAGGTGTAGTGGACAGTGAGGAAGGTTTTCAAAGCTTGCAGAGGGACTTGGACCAGCTGGAAAAATGGGCTGAAAAATGGCAGATGGAGTTTAATACAGACAAGTGTGAGGTATTGCACTTTGGAAGGACAAACCAAGATAGAACATACAGGGTAAATGGTAAGGCACTGAGGAGTGCAGTAGAACAGGTATCTGGGAATACAGATACAAAATTCTCTAAAAGTGGCGTCACAGGTAGATAGGGTCGTAAAGACAGCTTTTGGTATATTGGCCTTTATTAATCAAAGTATTGAATATAAGCTGAATTTTATGATGAGGTTGTATAAGGCATTGGTGAGGCCGAATCTCGAGCGTTGTGTTCAGTTTTGGTCAACAAATTACAGGAAGGATATTAATAAGGTCGAAAGAGTGCAGAGAAGGTTTACAAGGATGTTGCTGGGCCTTGAGAAACTCAGTTACAGAGAAAGGTTGAATAGGTTAGGACTTTATTCCCTGGAGCATAGAAGAATGAGGGGAGATTTGATAGAGGTATATAAAATTATGATGGGTATAGATAGAGTGAATGCAAGCAGGCTTTTTCCACCAAGGCAAGGAGAGAACAAAACCAGAGGAGATGGGTTAAGGGTGAGGGGGGAAACGTTTAAAGGGAAAATTAGTGGGGGCTTCTTCACACAGAGTGGCGGGAGTGTGGAATGAGCTGCCAGACGAGGTGGTAAATGCGGGTTCTTTTTTAACATTTAAGAATAAATTGGGCAGATTGCAGACAAGCGTGACGTGTTGCACTTTGGAAAGACCAAGCAGGGCCGGTCTTATACAGTTACCGGGAGGGCACTGAGGAGTGCGGTAGAGCAAAGTGATCTGGGAATACAGGTCCATAATCATTAAAAGCTTTGGATGGGATTTGCGTCTTGACAACTTGATTGAGTTCCTGCAGGATGTGACAAAGGTGATGGATGAAGTTACACATGGATGTTGTTTAGAAACCATAGAAACCATAAAAAAAACTACAGCACAGAAACAGGTCTTTTGGCCCTTCTTGGCTCTGCTGAACCCCAAACCACCTCAAACATTCTCTCTTTCATACTGCCATGGGGCGGAAGATATAAAGACTGAAGGTGTGTACCACCAGCCTCAGGGACAGCTTCAATACTGCATTTATAAGACTACTGAATGGTCACCTACTATGTTATTATTGGCTCTTAATAATATTAAGACAATTATATAATTGTAGCATCGTGCATCCGGTAACTAATAACAACTCACTTAGATAACCACAATATACTCACAGGACAGCAGAAAAAATACCGTTCGGTTATGAACAACAGATAACAGATTATGTAATTCTATTTCAAAACCTGTGGAAAGCAGAAATCTTTCAGTGTAATATTGTCTATCAAAAAACATTTGATTCTCTCCCTCACATGGTTAAGAGAAGTTCCAAATAGATATAAAATTCATCCAATACTTGTGAAATTTCTACAACATCTGATGAATCATTGGCATAAAATAATCGTCCTATTAACAACCACAAAGGGACAACCACCATTATCAAAATTGAGGGATTTTCCAGAGCGACTCACTAAGGCCAGTATGGTTCTGTCTGGCTTTAAACCTGCTCATAATTTACTGAAACGGACAAAAATCAGGTATCAAATCAGGTAAAAATACGAATTATACGTTTGCACAGCTATACATTGATGATTTGAAATTACTTGCTCTTGCATCAGCAAAGCTAAAACAAATATTTCAAATAATGGAACTAACTTCTAAAGATATAAGCATGAACTTTAGACTAGAAAAGTACAGAACATGAAACATAAAGAAAGGTGCAATAGAGCCAGTAGAATATCAAACAGAGCATCAGGGGACAATACAACAGAATATGAAACATATACTTAGGATATCAATAAGCAAAGAAAATAGATAATCGTGTGATAAAGGAAAACCTTCCAACAAAATTTACTTCAAGGCTGAAGAAAATCTGAATTTACATCAAGGATCAAGAAAATCTGCCAAACAGAGCTGAACAGTAAAAATATAACAAAGGTAGTATACACTCACTATGCCCATATTGACGTATAATTTTGGTATAATATCCTGGTCTGAAACAGATCTGGAAAATATGCCAAGAAAAATAAGAACTTAAATGACAGTTTCTAGAAAACGCCATGTGCACTGGATCACACTTAGATTGATATGAATGAGGACAGTATGAGTACGATGAATAACAGATCTAAAAAAATGAGACAACAGCCAGATAAAAATTCTCAGAATCAGGGTTAATATCACAGACACATGTCGTGTAAACTGTTTTTCTGCACCAGCAGCACAATTACAGTAAAGTGTGTGCGGTGAGCGTGTATATATGTGTACAATTGTAGAAATAGATTTGTATCAGCGTGAATTAATCAGTCTGATGTCCTGGTGGAAGAAGCTGTCCGGAGCCTGTTGGTCCTGGCTTTTATGCTGTGGTACCGTTTCCCGGATAGTAGCAGCTGGAACAGGTTGTGGTTGGTGAGACTTGGGTTCAGAATGATCCTTTGGGCCCTTTTTACCCCGTCTCTGAAAAGCCCTGAATAGTGGGAAGTTCACGTCTACAGATGCACTGGGCTGTCCGCACCGCTCTCTGCAGAGCCCTGCGATTGAGAGAAGTACAGTTCCCATTCCATGTAATGATGCAGCCAGTCAGGATGCTCTCAACTGTGGCCCTGTAGAAAATCGTCAGCATTTGGGGGCCCATACCAAACTTCCTCTACCATCTGAGGTGAAAGAGATGCTGTTGTGCTCGTTTCACAACACAGCCGGTGTGTACAGACCATGTGAGATCCTCGGTGATGTTTATGCCAAGGAAATTAAAGCTGTTCACCCTCTCAGCCCCAGATCCATTGATGTCAATAGAGGTTAGCCTGTCTCCATTCCTCTTGTTCTTGCGACATTGCGACCAGCTCCTTTGCTTTTGCGACATTGAGGGAGAAGTTGTTCTCCTGACACCACTGTGTCAGGGTGATGACTTCTATGTAGGCTACCTCGTTATTATTTGAGATTTGGCCAATCCATATAGTATCGTCAGCAAATTTAATTAGCAGATTGGAGCTGTGGGTGGCGACACAGTCATGTGTATACAGAGAGTAAAGGAGGGAGCTTAGGACACAGCCCTGAGGGGCACCTACATCGAGTGTCGGAGGGGCAGAGGTGAGGGAGCCCACTCTTACCGTCTGCTGGCAATCTGACAGGAACTCCACGATCAAGCTGCACAAGGCAGGGTCAAGGCCGAGGTCTCTGAGCTTCTTGTCAAGCCTGGAGGGAATGATGGTGTTGAATACTGAACTGTAGTCCGAGAACAGCATTCTCACATAAGCATCACTCTTCTCCAGATGTTTAGAGGCACTGGCTGTCCACTGTATCTATTCTTCTTAATATCTTATACACCTCTATCATGTCTCTTCTCATCCTCCTCCTCTCCAAAGAGTAAAGCCCTAGCTCCCTTAATCTCTAATCATAATCCATAATCTCTAAACCAGGCAGCATCCTGGTAAATCTCCTCTGTACCCTTTCCAATGCTTCCACATCCTTCCTATAGTGAAGCGACCAGAACTGGACACAGTACTCCAAGTGTGGCCTAACCAGAGTTTTATAGAGCTGCATCATTACATTGCGACTCTTAGACATTATCCCTCGACTTATGAAAGCCAACAACCCATAAGCCTATCTACCTGTGAGGCAACTTTCAGGGATCTGTGGACATGTAACCCCAGATCCCTCTGCTCCTCCACACTACCAAGTATCCTGCCATTTACTTTGTATTCTGTCTTGGAGTTTGTCCTTCCAAAGTGTACCACCTCACACTTCTCCGGGTTGAACTCCATCTGCCACTTCTCAGCCCATTTATGCATCCTATCAATATCTCTCTGCAATCTTCGACAGTCCTCTACACTATCTACAACACCACCAACCTTTGTGTCATCTGCAAACTTGCCAACCCACCCTTCTACCCCCACCTCCAGGTCGTTAATAAAAATCATGAAAATTAGAGGTCCCAGAGCAGATCCTTGTGGGGCACCACTAATCACAACCCTCCAATCTGAATGCACTCCCTCCACCACCACCCTCTGCCTTCTGCAGGCAATCCAATTCTGAATCCACCTGGCCAAACTTCCCTGGATCCCATGCCTTCAGACTTTCTGAATAAGCCTACTGTGTGGAACCTTGTCAAATGCCTTACTAAAATCCATGTAGATCACATCCACTGCACTACCCTCATCTATGTGCCTGGTCACCTCCTCAAAGAACTCAATCAGGCTTGTTAGACACGATCTGCCCTTCACAAAGCCATGCTGACTGTCCCTGATCAGACCATGATTCTCTAAATGCCCATAAATACTATCTCTAAGAATCTTTTCCAACAGCTTTCCCACCACAGACGTAAGGCTCATTGGTCTATAATTACCCGGACTATCCCTACTACCTTTTTTGAACAAAGGGACAACATTCGCCTCCCTCCAGTCCTCTGGTACCATTCCCGTGGACAACGAGGACATAAAGATCCTAGCCAGAGGCTCAGCAATCTCTTCCCCCACCTAATGGAGAAGCCTGCGGAATATTCTGTCTAGCCCAAGGGACTTATCCATCCTAATGTATTTTAACAACTCCAACTCCCCCTCTCCCTTAATATCAACATGCTCCAGAACATCAACCTGACTCATATTGTCCTCACCATCATCAAATTCTCTCTCATTGGTGAAAACTGCAGAGAAGTATTCATTGAGCACCTCACTCATTTCCACAGCTTCCAGGCACATCTTCCCACCTTTATCTAAATGGACCTACCTTCACTCCTGTCATCCTTTTGTTCTTCACATAATTGAAGAATACCCCCGAAGAGATCCCAATGATCCAAGCCCCCTGCTCCCTGCACCAACTCCTCAGCCACGCATTCAACTGCCATCTCCTCCAATTCTTACCATCACTGTCACGTAGCACTGGCAGCAATCCTGAGAACGCCACCCTTGAGGTCCTGTTCTTCAGCCTTCTGCCTAGTTCCCGAAACTCACACTTCAGGACCTCATCCCTCTTCCTGCCTATGTCGTTGGTGCCAACATGTACCACGACTTCTGGTTACTTTCCCTCTCATACCAGGATGTCGTGCACCCGGTCAGAGACATCCCGGACTCTGGCACCCGGGAGACAACAAACCATGCGGCTGTCCTTCTCACGTCCACAAAATCTCCTGTCTGCTCCCCTGACTATAGAGTCTCCAATGACGACAGCTCTCCTCTTCTCCGTCTCACCCTTCTGCACCACAGGGTCAGACTCAGTGCCAGAGGCCCTGCCACCGTGGCTCACACCCGGTCAGTTGTCCCCACCAACAATATCCAGAATGGTGAACATATTATTGAGGGAAATGGCCACAGGGGTGCTCTGCACTGCCTGTCTGCTCACCTTCACTTTCCCCCCTCTGACCGTCACCCAACGACCTGCTTCCGACAGCCTAGGTGTGACTACCTCCCTGTAGCTCTCATCTATGACTGCCTCATTCTCCCTTATGAGTCGAAGGTCATCCAGCTGCTCTAGATTCCTTCCAGATCGCCAAGATCTTGACACACTGTGAGACCGCACAGACCCCTGATAGTGTCCTGAGACACTCTGAGACCTACGCACCCCTGACAACATCCTGTCACGCAGTCAGACCCCACACACCCCTGGCCGGCTCCTGACACGCTGTGAGACCGGACACAAACCTGAGAGGGTCCTGACACACTGTGAGACCCGACACACCACTGGCAGGGTCCGGACACACTGTAAGACCCCACACAACCTGGACTCGGTCCTCACACACTGTGAGACCCCACACACTCCCAAAAGGGTCCAGACACATTGTGATACCTCAAACACCCCTGGCTGGCTCCTGACACACTGTGATACCCCACACACCCCTGACAGGGTCCTGACACACTGTGAGACCCCACACACCCCTGCCAGGGAACTGGCACACTGTGAGACCCCACACACTCCTGACAGGGTCCTGACACACTGTGAGACCCAACACACCCCTGACAGGGTCCTGACGCACTGTGAGACCCTACACCCCTCTGACAGGGTGCTGACACACAGCGAGATCCCACACACACCTGACAGGGTCCTGACACATTGTGGTACCTCAAACACCACTGAGAGGGTCCTGACACACTGTGAGACACCACACATCCCTGAGGGAGACCTGGCACACTGTGAGACCGCACACACACCTGGCCGGCTCCTGACACACTGTGAGACCCCACACACCCCTGACAGGGTGCTGACACACTGTAAGACCCTTCACCCCTCTGACAGGGTGCTGACACACAGCGAGATCCCACACACTCCTGACATGGTCCTGACACACTGTGAGACGCAACATACCCCGGACAGGGTCCTATAGAAAATAGACAAAAGACAATAGGTGCAGGTGTAGGCCATTCGACCCTTCGAGCCTGAACCGCCATTCACTGTGATCATGACTGATCATCCTCAATCAATATCCAGTTCCTGCCTTATCCCCATAACCTTTGATTCCACTATCTTTAAGAGCCCTATCCATCTCTTTCTAAAAAACATCCAGAGACTTGGCCTCCACTGCCTTCTGGGGCAGAGCATTCAAAATATCCACCACTCTCTGAGTGAAAAAGTTTTTCCTCAACTCCGTTCTAAATGGCCTACCCCTTATTCTTAAACTGTGGCCTTTGGTTCTGGACTCACCCATCAGCGGGAACATGCTTCCTGCCTCCAGCATGTCCAATCCCTTAATAATCTTATATGTTTCAATAAGATCCCCTCTCAGGCTTCTAAATTCCAGAGCATACAAGCCCAGTCGCTCCAATCTTTCGACATATGACAGTCCCGCCATCCCGGGAATTAACCTTGTGAACCTACGCTGCACTCCCTCAATAGCAAGAATGTCCTTCCTCAAATTTGGAGACAAAAATTGCACACAGTACTCCAGGTGTGGTCTCACCAGGGCCCTGTACAACTGCAGAAGGACCTTTTTGCTCTTGTACTCAATTCCCCTTGTTATGAAGGCCAGAATGCCATTCGCTTTCTTCACTGCCTGCTGTACTTGCATGCTTACTTTCACACTGATGACACTCTGTGAGACCCCACACACCCCTTACAGGACCCTGACACACTGTGAGACCTCACACACCCCTGACAGGGACCTGACACACTGTGAGACCCCACACACCCCTGACAGGATCCTGACGCACTGTGAGACCCCACACACCCCTGACAGGGTTCTGACACACTGTGAGACCCCACACACCCCTGACAGGGTCCAAGCACTCTGTGAGATCCCCACACCCTTGAAAGGATCTTGACACACGGTGAGACCTGACATACCCCTGACAGTGTCGTGACACACTGTGAGACCCCAAACACACCTGACAGGTTCCTGACAAACTGTGAGACCCCACGCACCCGTGACAGAGTCCTGACGCACTGTGAGACCCCACACACACCTGACAGGACACTGACACACTGTGAGACCCCACACACACCTGACAGGACACTGACACACTGTGAGACCCCAGACACCCCTGACAGGGTACAGAAACACTGTGAGACCCCGAACACCCTGACAGGGTCCTGACAAACTGTGATACACACACACCGCTCACAGGGTCCTGGCACACTGTGAGACTCCACACACCCCTGACAATGTCCTGTCACATTGTCAGACCCCCCACACTACTGACAGGGTTCTGACACACTGTGAGACCCCCCACACACCTGACAGGGTCCTGACACACTGTGAGATGGCACACACACCTGACAGGGTCCTGACACACTGGAAGACGCCACACAGCCCTGACACGGACCTGACACACTGTGAGACCCCACACACCCCTGACAGGACACTGACACACTGTGAGACCGCACACATGCCTGGCAGGCTCTGGAAATGCTGTGAGACCGCACACACCCCTGACACCCTGTGAGACCCCACACATCCCGGACCGGGGCCTGACACACTGTGAGACCCCACACAACCCTGGCAGGGTCCTGACACTCTGTGAGACCCCACACACCACTGGCAGGGACCTGACAAACTGTGAGACCCCACACACACCTGAGAGGACATGACACACTGTGAGACCGCACACATGCCTGGCAGGCTCTGGAAACGCTGTGAGACCGCACAAACCCCTGACAGGGCCCTGACACCCTGTGAGACCCCACACATCCCGGACCGGGGCCTGACACACTGTGAGACCCCACACAACCCTGGCAGGGTCCTGACACTCTGCGAGACCCCACACACCACTGGGAGGGACCTGACAAACTGTGAGACACCACACACCCCTGACAAATTCATGACACACTGTGAGACCCCACACACACCTGAGAGGACATGACACACTGTGAGACACGACACACCCCTGACAGGGTCCTGACACACTGTGGACGCCACGCACACCTGACAGGGTCCTGACACACATTGCGATCCCACACACACCTGGCAGGGTCCTGATACAAATTGCGATCCCACACAACCCTAGCAGGTTCCTGACGCACTCTGAGACCCCACACACCCTGGATAGGGTCCTGACACACTACGAGACCACACACACCCCTGACAAGGTCCAGACACACATTGCGATCCCACACACATCTGAGAGGGTTCTGACACACTGTGAGACCCCCCACACCCCCGACAGGACCCTGACACACTGTGAGACCTCAAGCAACCATGACAGAGTCCTGACACACTGTGAGACCCCACACACCCCTGGAACGGTCCTGACACACTGTGAGACTGCACACTCCCCTGACTGGGCCCTGACACACTGTCAGACCCCACACACCTCTGACGGTGATCTGACACACTGTGAGACCCTACACACACCTGACAGAGTGCTGACACACAGCGAGACCCTACACACCCCTGACAGGGTCCGAACACACTGTGGGATCCCACACACTCCTGACATGGTCCTGACACACTGTGAGACCCCACAGGCCCCAAAAGGGTCCTGACACACTGTCAGACGCCACACACCCCAAAAGGATCCTGACACATTGTGAGACCCCACACACCCAGGATAGGGTCCTGAGAGACTGTGAGATCCGACACACCCCTGAGAGGGTCCTAACACACTGTGGGACCCCACAGGCCCCAAAAGGGTCCTGACACATTGTGAGACGGCACACACGCCTGACAGGGTTCAGAAACACTGTGGCACCCCACTCACACCTGAGGGGTCCTGACACACTGTGAGACGCCACACACCCCAAAAGGGTCCTGACACACTGTGAGACGCCACACACCCCTGACAGGGTCCAGACACACTGTGAGACCCCACACACCCCTAACAGGGTCCTGACACACTGTGAGACCCCACACACTATTGACACGGTCCTCACACACTGTGAGACCCCACAGGGACCTGACGCACTGTGAGACTCCACACACACCAGACAGGGTCCTGACACACTGTGAGACCCCACACACCCTAGATAGGGCCCTGACACACTGCGAGACTCCACACACTCCTGACAGGGTCCTGACACACTGCGAGACCCCACACATCCCAACAGGGTCCTGATACATTGTGAGACACCACACACCCCAAAAGGTTCCTGACACATTGTGACACCCCACACACCCAGGATAGGGTCCTGAGAGACTGTGAGATCCGACACACCCCTGAGAGGGTCCTAACACACTGTGAGACCCCACAGGCCCCAAAAGGGTCCTGACAGATTGTGAGACGGCATACACGCCTTACAGGGTTCTGAAGCACTGTGGGACCCCACACACCCCTGACAGCGCCCTGACACACGGTGGACGCCACACACACACCTGACAGGGTCCTGACACACATTGCGATCCCACACACCCCTGGCAGGGTCCTGATGCATTTTGCGATCCCACACAACCCTGGCAGGGTCCTGACGCACTGTGAGACCCCACAGGCCCCAAAAGGGTCCTGACACACTGTGAGACCCCACACACACCTGGCAGGGTCCAGACACACTGTGAGACCCCAAACAACCCAGGCAGGGTTCTGACACACTGTGAGACCCCACAAACCACTGACAGGGACCTGTCACACTATGAGACCACACACACCCCTGATAGGATCGTGATGCACCACACGACACCACACACACATGAAAGGGTCCTGACACACTGAGAGACCCCACACACCCCTGGAACGGTCCTGACACACTGAGACTGCACACACCCCTGACAGGGCCCTGACACACTGTCAGACCCCACACACCCCTGACAGGGCCCTGACACACTGTCAGACCCTACACACCCCTGACAGGGTGATGACACACAGCGAGACCCTACACACCCCTGACAGGGTCCGGACACACTGTGGGATCCCACACACTCCTGACATGGTCCTGACACACTGTGAGACCCCACAGGCCCCAAAAGGGTCCTGACACACTGTGAGACACCACACACCCCAAAAGGTTCCTGACACATTGTGAGACCCCACACACCCAGGATAGCATCCTGAGAGACTGTGAGATCCGACGCACCCCTGAGAGGGTCCTAACACACTGTGGGACCCCACAGGCCCCAAAAGGGTCCTGACACATTGTGAGATGCCACACATACCTGACAGGGTCCAGACACACTGTGAGACCCTGCACTCCCCTAACAGGGTCGTGACACTCTGTGAGACCCCACGCACTATTGACACGGTCCTGACACACTGTGAGACTCCACACACACCAGACAGGGTCCGGACACACTGTGAGACCCCACAGGCCCCAAAAGGGTCCTGACACATTGTGAGATGCCACACATACCTGACAGGGTCCAGACACACTGTGAGACCCTGCACTCCCCTAACAGGGTCGTGACACTCTGTGAGACCCCACACACTATTGACACGGTCCTGACACACTGTGAGACCCCACAGGGACATGACAGGGACCTGACGCACTGTGAGACTCCACACACACCAGACAGGGTCCAGACACACTGTGAGACCCCACACACCCTAGATAGTGTCCTGACAGACTGTGAGATCCGACACACCCCTGAGAGAGTCCTGACACACTGTGAGACCCCACAGGACCCAAAGGGATCCTGACACACTGTAATACCCCACACACCCCTGACAGGGACTTGACGCACTGTGAGACGTCACACACCCCAAAAGGTTCCTGACACATTGTGAGACCTCACACACCCAGGATAGGGTCCTGAGAGACTGTGAGATCCGACACACCCTGAGAGGGTCCTGACACACTGTGAGACCCCACAGGTCCCAAAAGGGTCCTGACACATTGTGAGACGCCACACACACCTGACAGGGTCCGGACACACTGTGAGACCCCACAGGCCCCAAAAGGGTCCTGACACACTGTAAGACGCCACACACCCCTGACAGGAACTTGACACACTGTGAGACGCCACACACTCCTGACAGCGTCCTGACACACATTGCGATCCCACACACATCTGAGAGTGTTCTGACACACAGTCAGACCCCACACACCCACGACCAGATCCTGACACACTGTGAAACCCCACAAACCACTCACGGTGTCCTGACACACTGTGAAACCCCACACAACCCTGGCAGGGTCCTAACACACTGTGAGAGCCCACACACCACTGACAGCTTCCTGACCCACTGTGGACGACATACACACCTGACAGGGTCGTGACACACACTGCGATCCCACATACCCCTGGCAGGGTCCTGACGCACTGTGAGACCCCACACACCCCTGACAGGGTTCTGACACACACTGCGATCCCACACACATCTGAGAGGGTTCTGACACACTGTGAGACCCCACACACCCCTGACAGGGTCCTGACACATTGTGAGACACCACAAACCCCAAAAGGTTCCTGACACACTGCGAGACCTTACACACCCCTGACAGGGTGCTGACACACAGTGAGACCCTACACACCCCTGACGGGTTCCGGACACGCTGTGGGATCCCACACACTCCTGACATGGTCCTGACACACTGTGAGACCCCACAGGCCCCAAAAGGGTCCTGAAACATTGTGAGACGGCACACATGCCTGATAAGGTTCAGAAACACTGTGGGACCCCAAACACCCCTGACAGCGACCTGACCCACTGTGCACGCCACGCACACCTGACAGGGTCCTGACACACATTGCGATGCCACACAACCCTGGCAGGGTCCTGACACACTGTGAGACCGCACACATCCCTGACGGGGACCTGACGCACTGTGAGTCCCCACAAACCCATGACAGGGTCCTGACCCACTGTGAGACCACACACACAACTGACAGCCAGGTTCCTGACACACTGTGAGACCCACACACCCTGGACAGGGTCCTGACAGACTGTGAGATCCGACACAGCCCTGAGAGGGTCCTGACACACTGTGAGACCCCACAGGCCCCAGAAGGGTCCTGACACACTGTGAGACCCTACATACCCCTGACAGGGTGCTGACACACAGTGAGACCCTACACACCCCTGACAGGTTCCGGATACACTGTGGGATCCCACACACTCCTGACATGGTCCTGACACACTGTGAGACCCCACAGGCCCCAAATGGGTCCTGACACATTGTGAAACGGCACACACGCCTGACAGGGTTCAGAAACACTGTGGGACCCCACTCACACCTGAGGGGTCCTGACACACTGTGAGACCCCACACACCCTAGATAGGGTCTTGACAGACTGTAAGATCCGACACACCCCTGAGAGAGTCCTGACACACTGAGAGACCCCACAGGCCCCAAAAGGGTTCTGACACACTGTGAGACCGCACACACCAGACAGGGTCCGGACACACTGTGAGACCCCACAGGCCGCAAAAGGATCCTGACACACTGTAAGGCCCCACACACCCCTGGCAGGGACTTGACGCACTGTGAGACGCCACACACTCCTGACAGCATCCTGACACACATTGCGATCCCACACACATCTGAGAGTGTTCTGACACACAGTGAGACCCCACACACCCACGACCAGATCCTGATACACTGTGAAACCCCACAAACCACTCACCGTGTCCTGACACACTGTGAAACCCCACACAACCCTGGCAGGGTCCTAACACACTGTGAGACCCCACACATCCATGGAACAGTCCTGACACCCTGTGAGACTGCACACACCCCTGACTGGGCCCTGACACACTGTCAGACCACTCACACCTCTGACGGTGACCTGACACACTGTGAGACCCTACACATCCCTGTCAGGGTGCTGACACACAGCGAGACCCTACACACCCCTGACAGGGTCCGGACACACTGTGGGATCCCACACACTCCTGACATGGTCCTGACACACTGTGAGACCCCACAGGCCCCAAAAGGGTCCTGACACACTGTGAGACCCCACACACCCCTTGACAAGGTCCTGTCATACTGTGAGACCCCACAAACCACTGACAGGGTCCTGACACACTGCGAGACCCCACACACCCCTGGCACGGTCCTGACACACTGTGAGACTGCACACACCCCTGACAGGGCCCTGACACACTGTCAGACCCCACCGCCTCTGACGGGAACCTGACACACTGTGAGACCCAATACACCCCTGACAGGTTGCTGACACAGAGCGAGGCCCTACACACCCCTGACAGGGTCCGGACACACTGTGGGATCCCACACACTCCTGACATGGTCCTGACACACTGTGAGACCCCACAGACCCCAAAAGGGTTCTGACACACTGTGAGACGCCACACATACCTGACAGGGTCCAGACACACTGTGAGACCCCGCACTCCCCTAACAGGGTCGTGACACTCTGTGAGACCCCACACACTATTGACACGGTCCTGACACACTGTGAGACCCCACAGGGACGTGACAGGGACCTGACGCACTGTGAGACTCCACACACACCAGACAGGGTCAGGACACACTGTGCGACCCCACACACCCTAGATAGTGTCCTGACAGACTGTGAGATCCGACACACCCCTGAGAGAGTCCTGACACACTGTGAGACCCCACAGGACCCAAAAGGATCCTGACACACTGTAAGACCCCACACACCCCTGACAGGGACTTGACGCACTGTGAGACGCCACACACTCCTGACAGCGTCCTGACACACATTGCGATCCCACACACATCTGAGAGTGTTCTGACACACAGTGAGACCCCACACAACCACGACCAGATCCTGACACACTGTAAAACCCCGCAAACCACTCACGGTGTCCTGACACACTGTGAAACCCCACACAACCCTGGCAGGGTCCTAACACACTGTGAGACCCCAAACACCACTGACTGGGTCCTGACACGCATTAAGATCCCACACATACCTGAGAGGGTCCAGACACACCGTGAGACCTAACACACCCCTGACAGCGACCTGACACACATTGCGATCCCACACACATTGAAAGGGTCCTGACATACTGTGAGACCCCATACACCCCTGGCAGCGTCCAGACACACTGCGAGACCCCACACACCCCAAAAGGGTCCTGACACATTGTGAGACCCAACACACCCAGGATAGGGTCCTGAGAGACTGTGAGATCCGACACACCCCTCAGAGGGTCCTAAAACACTGTGAGACCCCACAGGCCCCAAAAGGGTCCTGACACATTGTGAGACGGCACACACGTCTGACAGGGTTCAGAAACACTGTGGGACACCAAATACCCCTGAGAGCGACCTGACCCACTGTGCACGCCACGCACACCTGACAGGGTCATGACACACATTGCGATGCCACACAACCCTGGCAGGGTCCTGACACACTGTGAGACCCCACACATCCCTGACGGGGACCTGACGCACTGTGAGTCCCCACACACCCATGACAGGGTCCTGACCCACTGTGAGACCAACACACCCTGGACAGGGTCCTGACACACTGTGAGATCCCACACACCCTGGACAGGGTCCTGACAGACTGTGAGATCCGACACAGCCCTGAGAGGGTCCTGACACACTGTGGGATCCCACACACTCCTGACATGGTCGTGACACACTGTGAGACCCCACAGGCCCCAAAAGGTTCCTGACACATTGTGAGACCCCACACACCCAGGATAGGGTCCTGAGAAACTGTGAGATCCGACACACCCCTCAGAGGGTCCTAACACACTGTGAGACCCCACAGGCCCCAAAAGGGTCCTGACACATTGTGAGACGCCACACATTCCTGACAGGGTCCAGACACACTGTGAGACCCCGCACTCCCCTAACAGGGTCCTGACACACTGTGAGACCTCAAACAACCATGACCGTGTCCTGACACACTGTGAGACCCCAAACAACCCAGGCAGGGTGCTGACACACTGTGAGACCCCACACACCACTAACAGGGACCTGTCACACTGTGAGACCCCACAAACCACTGATAGGGTCCTGACACACTATGAGACCACACACACCCCTGATAGGATCGTGACGCACCACACGACACCACACACACATGAAAGGGTCCTGACACACTGTGAGACCCCACACACCCCTGGAACGGTCCTGACACACTGTGAGACTGCACACACCCCTGACTGGGCCCTGACACACTGTCAGACCACTCACACCTCTGACGGGGACCTGACACACTGTGAGACCCCAAACACCCCTGACAGGGTGCTGACACACAGCGAGACCCTACACACCCCTGACAGGGTCCGGACACACTGTGGGATCCCGCACACTCCTGACATGGTCCTGACACACTGTGAGACCCCACAGGCCCCAAAAGGGTCCTGACACACTGTGAGATGCCACACACCCCAAAAGGATCCTGACACATTGTGAGACCCCACACACCCAGGATAGGGTCCTGAGAGACTGTGAGATCCGACACACCCCTGAGAGGGTCCTAACACACTGTGGGACCCTGCACTCCCCTAACAGGGTCGTGACACTCTGTGAGACCCCATACACTATTGACACGGTCCTGACACACTGTGAGACCCCACAGGGACCTGACGCACTGTGAGACTCCATACACACCAGACAGGGTCCGGACAACTGTGAGACCCCACACACCCTAGATAGTGTCCTGACAGACTGTGAGATCCGACACACCCCTGAGAGAGTCCTGACACACTGTGAGACCGCACAGGACCCAAAAGGATCCTGACACACTGTAAGACCCCACACACCCCTGACAGGGACTTGACGCACTGTGAGACGCCACACACTCCTGACAGCGTCCTGACACACATTGCGATCCCACACACATCTGAGAGTGTTCTGACACACAGTGAGACCCCACACACCCACGACCAGATCCTGACACACTGTAAAACCCCGCAAACCACTCACGGTGTCCTGACACACTGTGAAACCCCACACAACCCTGGCAGGGTCCTAACACACTGTGAGACCCCACACACCACTGACTGGGTCCTGACACGCATTAAGATCCCACACATACCTGAGAGGGTCCAGACACACCGTGAGACCTAACACACCCCTGACAGCGACCTGACACACATTGCGATCCCACACACATTGAAAGGGTTCTGACATACTGTGAGACCCCATACACCCCAAAAGGGTCCTGACACATTGTGAGACCCCACACACCCCAGAATGTTCTTGACACATTGTGAGACACCACACACCCAGGATAGCGTCCTGAGAGACTGTGAGATCCGACACACCCCTGAGAGGGTCCTAAAACACTGTGAAACCCAACAGGCCCCAAAAGGGCCCTTCACATTGTGAGACGGCACACATGCCTGACAGGGTTCAGAAACACTGTGGGACCCCACACACCCCTGACAGCGACCTGACCCACTGTGGACGCCACACACACCTGACAGGGTCCTGACACACATTGCGATCCCACACATCCCTGGCAGGGTCCTGACGCACTGTGAGACACCACACAACCCTGACACAGTCCTGACACACTGTGAGACCCCACACACCCCTGGCACGGTCCTGACACACTGAGACTGCACACACCCCTGACAGGGCCCTGACACACTGTCAGACCCCATACACTTCTGACGGTGACCTGACACACAGCGAGACCCTACACACCCCTGACAGGGTCCGGACACACTGTGAGACCCCACAGGCCCCAAAAGGGTCCTGACACATTGTGAGACACCACACACCCCAAAAGGTTCCTGACACATTGTGAGACCTCACACACCCAGGATAGGGTCCTGAGAGACTGTGAGATCCGACACACCCTGAGGGGGTCCTAACACACTGTGAGACCCCACAGGTCCCAAAAGGGTCTTGACACATTGTGAGACGCCACACACACCAGACAGGGTCCAGACACACTGTGAGACCCCGCACTCCCCTAACAGGGTCCTGACACACTGTGAGACCCCACACACTATTGACACGGTCCTGACACACTGTGAGACCCCACAGGGACCTGACAGCGACCTGACGCACTGTGAGACTCCACACACACCAGACAGGGTCCGGACACACTGTGAGACCCCACAGGTACCTGACAGCGACCTGACGCACTGTGAGACGCCACACACTCCTGACAGCGTCCTGACACACGTTGCGATCCCACACACATCTGAGAGTGTTCTGACACACAGTCAGACCCCACACACCCATGACCAGATCCTGACACACTGTGAAACCCCACACAACCCTGGCAGGGTCCTAACACACTGTGAGAGCCCACACACCACTGACAGCGTCCTGACCCACTGTGGACGCCATACACACCTGACAGGGTCCTGACACACACTGCGATCCCACATACCCCTGGCAGGGTCATGACGCACTGTGAGACCCCACACACCCCTGACAGGGTTCTGACACACATTGCGATCCCACACACATCTGAGAGGGTTCTGACACACTGTGAGACCCACACACCCCTGACAGGGTCCTCACACACTTCGAGACCCCACACACCCCAAAAGGGTCCTGACACATTGTGAGACACCACAAACCCCAAATGGTTCCTGACACACTGTGAGACCTTACACACCCCTGACAGGGTGCTGACACACAGTGAGACCCTACACACCCCTGACAGGTTCCGGACACACTGTGGGATCCCACACACTCCTGACATGGTCCTGACACACTGTGAGACCCCACAGGCCCCAAAAGGGTCCTGACACATTGTGAGACGGCACACATGCCTGATAGGGTTCAGAAACACTGTGGGACCCCAAACACCCCTGACAGCGACCTGACCCACTGTGCACGCCACGCACACCTGACAGGGTCCTGACACACATTGCGATACCACAAAACCCTGGCAGGGTCCTGACACACTATGAGACCGCACACATCCCTGACAGGGCCCTGACACACTGTCAGACCCCATACACTTCTGACGGTGACCTGACACACAGCGAGACCCTACACACCTCTGACAGGGTCCGGACACACTGTGAGACCCCACAGGCCCCAAAAGGGTCCTGACACATTGTGAGACACCACACACCCCAAAAGGTTCCTGACACATTGTGAGACCCCACACACCCAGGATAGGGTCCTGAGAGACTGTGAGATCCGACGCACCCCTGAGAGGGTCCTAACACACTGTGGGACCCCACAGGCCCCAAAAGGGTCCTGACACATTGTGAGATGCCACACATACCTGACAGGGTCCAGACACACTGTGAGACCCCGCACTCCCCTAACAGGGTCCTGACACACTGTGAGACCTCACACACTATTGACACGGTCCTGACACACTGTGAGACCCCACAGGGACCAGACAGGGACCTGACGCACTGTGAGACTCCACACACACCAGACAGGGTCCGGACACACTGTGAGACCCCACAGGCCCTAAAAGGGTCCTGACACACTGTAAGACCCCACACAACCCTGACAGGGACTTGACGCACTGTGAGACGCCACACATTCCTGACAGCGTCCTGACACACATTGTGATCCCACACACATCTGAGAGTGTTCTGACACACAGTCAGACCCCACACACCCACGACCAGATCCTGACACACTGTGAAACCCCACAAACCACTCACGGTGTCCTGACACACTGTGAAACCCCACACAACCCTGGCAGGGTCCTAACACACTGTGAGAGCCCACACACCACTGACAGCGTCCTGACCCACTGTGGACGCCACACACACCTGACAGGGTCCTGACACACACTGCGATCCCACATACCCCCCACACACCCCTGGCAGGGTTCTGACACACATTGCGATCCCACACACATCTGAGAGGGTTCTGACACACTGTGAGACCCCACACACCCCCGACAGGATCCTGACACACTGTGAGACCCCACACACCCCTGACAGGGTCCTGACACACTGTGAGACCCCACAGGGACCAGACAGGGACCTGATGCACTGTGAGACTCCACACACACCAGACAGGGTCCGGACACACTGTGAGACCCCACAGGCCCCAAAAGGGTCCTGACACACTGTAAGACCCCACACAACCCTGACAGGGACTTGACGCACTGTGAGACGCCACACACTCCTGACAGGGTCCTGACACACACTGCGATCCCACATGCCCCTGGCAGGGTCATGACTCACTGTGAGAGCCCACACACCCCTGGCAGGGTCCTGACTCACACTGCGATCCCACATACCCCCCACACAACCCTGGCAGGGTTCTGACACACATTGTGATCCCACACACATCTGAGAGGGTTCTGACACACTGTGAGACCCCACACACCACTGACAGGGTCCTGACACACTTCGAGACCCCACACACCCCAAAAGGGTGCTGACACAGTGTGAGACACCCCAAACCCCAAAAGGTTCCTGACACACTGTGAGACCCTACACACCCCTGACAGGGTGCTGACACACAGTGAGACCCTACACACCCCTGACAGGTTCTGGACACACTGTGGGATCCCACACACTCCTGACATGGTCCTGACACACTGTGACACCCTACAGGCCCCAAAATGGTCCTGACACATTGTGAGACGGCACACACGCCTGACAGGGTTCAGAAACACTGTAGGACCCCAAACACCCCAGAGGGGTCCTGATACACTGTGAGATGCCACACACCCCAAAAGGCTCCTGACACATTGTGAGACACCACACACCCCAAAAGGATCCTGACACATTGTGAGACCTCACACACCCAGGATAGGGTCCTGAGAGACTGTGAGATCCGACACACATCTGACAGGGTCCAGACCCACTGTGAGACCCCGCACTCCTCTAACAGGGTCCTGTCACACTGTGAGACCCCACACACTATTGACACGGTCCTGACACACTGTGAGACCCCACAGGGACCTGACACACTGTGAGACCCCACAGGCCCCAAAAGGATCCTGACACACTGTAAGACCCACACACCCCTGACAGGGACTTGACACACTGTGAGACGCCACACACTCCTGACAGCGTCCTGACACTCATTGCGATCCCAGACAACCCTGGCAGGGTCCTGACGCACTGTGAGAGCCCACACATCCCTGACGGGGACCTGACGCACTGTGAGACCCCACACACCCCTGACAGCGTCCTGACCCACTGTGAGAGCACACACACACCTGACAGCCAGGTTCCTGACACACTGTGAGACCCACACACCCTGGACAGGGTCCTGACAGACTGTGAGATCCGACACAGCCCTGAGAGGGCCCTGACACACTGTGAGACCCCACAGGCCCCAGAAGGGTCCTGACACACTGTGAGACCACACACTCCCCTGACAGGGTTCAGAAACGCTGTGAGACCCCACACACCCCAGAAGGGTCCTGACACACTGTGAGACCACACACACCCCTGACGGGGACCTGACGCACTGTGAGACCCCACACACCCCTGACAGGGTCCTGACCCACTGTGAGACCACACACACACCTGACAGCCAGGTTCCTGACACACTGTGAGACCCACACACCCTGGACAGGGTCCTGACAGACTGTGAGATCCGACACAGCCCTGAGAGGGCCCTGACACACTGTGAGACCCCACAGGCCCCAGAAGGGTCCTGACACACTGTGAGACCACACACTCCCCTGACAGGGTTCAGAAACGCTGTGAGACCCCACACACCCCAGAAGGGTTCTGACACACTGTGAAACCCCACACACCCCTGACAGGGACATGACGCACTGTGAGACGCCACAAACCCCTGACAGGGTCCTGACACACATTGCGATCCCACACCCATCTGTGTCCAGACAACCAGTGAGACCCCACACACACCTGGCAGGGTCCAGGCACACTGTGAGACCCCACACAACCCAGGCAGGGTCCTGACACATTGTGAGACCCCACAAACCCCTGCCCGGCTCCTGACACACTGTGAGACCCCACACAACCCTGACACAGTCCTGACACACTGTGAGACCCCACAGGCCCCAGAAGGGTCCTGACACACTGTGAGACCACACACAACCCTGACAGGGTCCTGACACACACTGCGATCCCACACACCCCTGGCAGGGTCCTGACGCACTATGAGACCCCATACACCCCTGACAGGGTCCTGACACACTGTGAGACCTCTCACACCCCAAAAGGTTCCTGACACATTGTGAGACCCCATACACCCAGGATAGGGTCCTGACAGACTATGAGATCCGACACACCCCTGAGAGGGTCCAAATACACTGTGAGACCCCACAGGCCCCAAAAGGGTCCTGACACATTGTGAGACAGCACACATGCCTGATAGGGTTGAGAAACACTGTGGGACCCAACACACCCCAGAGGGGTCCTGACACATTGTGGACGCCACACACACCTGACAGGGTCCTGACGCACTGTGAGACGCCACACATCCCTGACAGGGACATGACGCACTGTGAGACCCCACACATCCCTGGCACGGTCCTGACACATTGTGAGACCACACACACAACTGACAGACAGGTTCCTGACACACTGTGAGACCCACACACCCTGGATATGGTCCTGACAGACTGTGAGATCCAACACACACCTGAGAGGGTCCTGACACTCTGTGAGATCCCACGTACCCCTGACAGGGCCCCGACACATTGTCAGACCCCACACACCTCTGACGGGGACCTGACACACTGTGAGATTCCACGCACCCCTCACAGTGTCTGGACACACTGTGAGACCCCACAGACTCCTGACATGGTCCTGACACACTGTGAGACCCCACAGGCCCCAAAAGGGTCCTGACACATTATGAGACGGCACACACGCCTGACAGGGTTCAGAAACACTGTGGGACCCCACTCACCCCAGAGGGGTCCTGACACACTGTGAGACGCCACACACCCCAAAAGGGTCCTGACACACTGTGAGACCGCACACACCCGACAGGGTTCAGAAACGCTGTGAGACCCCACACACCCCAGAAGGGACATGACGCACTGTCAGACGCCACATAACCCTGACAGGGTCCTGACACACTGTGAGACCACACACACCCCTGACAGGGTTCAGAAACGCTGTGAGACCCCACACACCCCAGAAGGGACATGACGCACTGTCAGACGCCACACACCCCTGACAGGGACATGATGCACTGTGAGACGCCACATAACCCTGACAGGGTCCTGACACACATTGTGATCCCACACACATCAGTGTCCAGACAACCAGTGAGACCCCACACACCCCGGCACAGCTCCTGACACACTGTGAGACCCCTCCCACCCCTGACAGGCTCCTGAAAACTGTGAGACCCCACACAACCCTGACACAGTCCTGACACACTGTGAGACCCCACACACCCCTGACAGGGCCCTGACACACTGTGAGACTCCACGCACCCCTGGCACGGTCCTGACACACTGTGAGACCCCACGCACCCTTGACAGGGCCCTGACACATTGTCAGACCCCAGACACCTCTGACGGGGACCTGACACACTGTGAGACCCTACACACCCCTGACAGGGTCCGGACACACTGTGAGACCCCACACACTCCTGTAATGGTCCTGACAAACTGTGAGACCCCACATACCCCGGACAGGGTCCTATAGAAAATAGACAAGAGACATTAGATGCAGGAGTAGGCCATTCGACCCTTCGAGCCTGAACCGCCATTCACTGTGATCATCCACAATCAGAATCCAGTTCCTGCCTTATCCACGTAACCTTTAATTCCACTATCTTTAAGAGCTCTATCCATCTCTTTCTAAAAAGCATCCAGAGACTTTGCCTCCACAGCCTTCTGGGGCAGAGCATTCCATATATCCACCACTCTCTGGGTGAAAAAGTTTTTCCTCAACTCCGTTCTAAATGGCCTACCCCTAATTCTTAAACTGTGGCCTCTGGTTCTGGACTCACCCATCAGCAGGAACATGTTTCCTGCCTCCAGCATGTTCAATCCCTTAATAATCTTATATGTTTCAATAAGATCCCCTCTCAGGCTTCTAAATTCCAGAGTATACAGGCCCAGTCGCTCCAATCTTTCGACATATGACAGTCCCGCCATCCCGGGAATTAACCTTGTGAACCTACGCTGCACTCCCTCAATAGCAAGAATGTCCTTCCTCAAATTTGGAGACCAAAACTGCACACAGTACTCCAGGTGTGGTCTCACCAGGGCCCTGTACAGCTGCAGAAGGACTTCTTTGCTCTAATACTCAATTCCCCTTGTTATGAAGGCCAGCATGCCATTAGCTTTCTTCACTGCCTGCTGTACTTGCATGCTTACTTTCACACTGATGACACTCTGTGAGACCCCACACACCCCTTACAGGACCCTGATACACTGTGAGACCCCACACACCCCTGACAGGGACCTGACACAGTGTGAGACCCCACACACCCCTGACAGGGTCCTGACATACTGTGAGACCCCACACACCCCTGACAGGACCCTGACACACTGTGAGACCCTACACACCCCTGACAGGGACCTGACACACTGTGAGACCCCACACACCCCTGACATAGTCCTGACATACTGTGAGACCCCACACACCCCTCACAGGTTCCTGACACACTGTGAGACCCCACACACCCGACAGGGACCTGACACACTGTGAGACACCACACACCCCTGGCAGCGACCTGACGCACTATGAAACGCTACACACCCCTGACAGGGTCCAGACACACATTGCGATCCCACATACATCTGAGAGGGTTCTGACACACTGTGAGACCCCACAGGCCCCAGAAGGGTCCTGACACACTGTGAGACCACACACTCCCCTGACAGGGTTCAGAAACGCTGTGAGACCCCACACACCCCAGAAGGGTCCTGACACACTGTGAAACCCCACACACCCCTGACAGGGACATGACGCACTGTGAGACGCCACAAACCCCTGACAGGGTCCTGACACACATTGCGATCCCACACCCATCTGTGTCCAGACAACCAGTGAGACCCCACACACACCTGGCAGGGTCCAGGCACACTGTGAGACCCCACACAACCCAGGCAGGGTCCTGACACAGTGTGAGACCCCACAAACCCCTGCCCGGCTCCTGACACACTGTGAGACCCCACACAACCCTGACACAGTCCTGACATACTGTGAGACCCCACACACCCCTGACACAGTCCTGACACACTGTGAGACCCCACACACCCCTGACACGGTCCTGACACACTGTGAGACCCCACACAACCCTGACACGGTCCTGACACACTGTGAGACCCCACACAACCCTGACACGGTCCTGATACACTGTGAGACCACACACACCCCTGACAGCGACCTGACACACTGTGAGACGCCACAGACAACTGACAGGGTCCTGACACGCTGTGAGACGCCACACACCCCTGACAAAGCCCTGATACATTGTCAGACGCCACACACCTCTGACGGGGACCTGACACACAGCGAGACCCTACACACCCCTGACAGGGACCTGACACAGTGTGAGACCCCACACACCCCTGACAGCGACCTGACACACTGTGAGACGCCACAGACAACTGACAGGGTCCTGACACGCTGTGAGACGCCACACACCCCTGACAGGTTCCTGACACAGTGTGAGACCCAAACAAACCCTTGACAGGTACCTGACACACTGTGAGACCCCACACACCCCTGACAGGGTCCTGACACACTGTGAGACCCCACAAACCACTGACAGGGTCCTGACACACTGTGAGACCACACACACCCCTGACAGCGACCTGACACACTGTGAGACGCCACAGACAACTGACAGGGTCCTGACACGCTGTGAGACGCCACGCACCCCTGACAAAGCCCTGACACATTGTCAGACGCCACACACCTCTGACGGGGACCTGACACACAGCGAGACCCTACACACCCCTGACAGGGACCTGACACAGTGTGAGACCCCACACACCCCTGACAGGGACCTGACACAGTGTGAGACCCCACACACCCCTGACAGGGACCTGACACAGTGTGAGAACCCACACACCCCTGACAGGGACCTGACACAGTGTGAGACCCAAACAAACCCTTAACAGGTACCTGACACACTGTGAGACCCCATACACCCCTGACAGGGTCCTGACACACATTGCGATCCCACACACCTGTAACAGGACACTGACACACTGTGATACCCCACACACCCCTAACAGGACCCTGACACACTATGAGACGCCACACACCCCTGACAGGGACCTGACACACTGTGAGACCCCGCACACCCCTAACAGGACCCTGACACACTGTGAGACCCCACACACCCCTAACAGGACCCTGACACACTGTGAGACCCCACACACCCCTAACAGGACCCTGACACACTGTGAGACCCCACACACCCGTAACAGGACCCTGACACACTGTGAGACGTCACACACCCCTAACAGGACCCTGACACAGTGTGAGACCCAAACAAACCCTTGACAGGTACCTGACACAGTGTGAGACGCTGCACAGCCCTGACAGGGTCGGGACACGCTGTGAGACCGTACACACCCTGGATAGGGTCCTGACACACTGTGAGACCCGAGACACCCCAAAAGGGTCCTGACACACTGTGAGACCCCACACACCCCTGACAGGTTTATGACACAATGTGAGACTCCACACACACCAGGCAGGGTCCTGACACACTGCAAGACCCCACACACTCTGGATAGGTTCCTGACACACTGTGAGACCCCAAACAACCCAGGCAGGGTTCTGACACACTGTGAGACCCCACAGGCCCCTAACAGGGACCTGTCACACTGTGAGACCCCACAAACCACTGACAGGGTCCTGACACACTGTGAGACCACACACACCCCTGATAGGATCGTGACACACCACACGACACCACACACACATGAAAGGGTCCTGACAAACTGTGAGACCCCACACACCCCTGGAACGGTCCTGACACACTGTGAGACCCCACACACCCCTGACAGGGCCCTGACACACTGTGAGACCCCACACACCTCTGACGGGGACCTGACACACTGTGAGACCCTACACACCCGTGACAGGGTGCTGACACACAGCGAGACCCTACACACCCCTGACAGGATCCGGACACACTGTGGGATCCGGCACACTCCTGACATGGTCCTGACACACTGTGAGACCCCACACCCCCCAAAAGGGTCCTGACCCATTGTGAGATGGCACACACGCCTGACAGAGTTCAGAAACACTGTGGGACCCCACTCACCCCTGAGGGGTCCTGACACACTGTGAGAGCCCACACACCCCTGACAGCGACCTGACCCACGGTGGACGCCACACACACCTGACAGGGTCCTGACACACACTGCAATCCCACACAACCCTGGCAGGCTCCTGACACACTGTGAGACCCCACACACCCTGGATAGGGTCCTGACAGACTGTGAGATCCGACACACCCCTGAAAGGTTCCTAACACACTGAGAGACCCCACAGGCGCCAAAAGGGTCCTGACACACTGTGAGACCACACACACACCTGACAGGGTTCAGAAACACTGCAAGACCCCACACACCCCAGAAGGGTCCTGACACACTGTGAGACTCCACACACCTCTGACGGTGACCTGACACACAGCGAGACCCTACACACCCCTGACAGGGTCCTGACACACTGTGAGACCACACACACCCCCGATAGGATCGTGACACACCACACGACACCACACACATATGAAAGGGTCCTGACAAACTGTGAGACCCCACACACCCCTGGAACGGCCCTGACACACTGTGAGACTGCACACACCCCTGACAGGGCCCTGACACACTGTGAGACCCCACACACCTCTGACGGTGACCTGACACACAGCGAGACCCTACACACCCCTGACAGGGTCCTGACACACTGTGAGACCACACACACCCCCGATAGGATCGTGACACACCACACGACACCACACACACATGAAAGGGTCCTGACACTCTGTGAGACCCCACACACCCCTGGCACGGTCCTGACACACTGTAAGACTGCACACACCCCTGACAGCGTCCTGACACACTGTGAGACCTCAAACAACCCTGACAGCGTCCTGACACACGGTGAGACCACACACACACCTGACGGCGACCTGACACACTGTGAGACACTACACACAACTGACAGGGTCCTGACACACATTGAGATCCCACACACACACTTAGGAGGATCCTGACACACTGTGAGACCGCCCCCCCCCACCCCCGACAGGGTCCTGACACACTGTGAGACCCCACACACTATTGACACGGTCCTGACACACTGTGAGACCCCACAGGGACCTGACAGGGACCTGACGCACTGTGAGACTCCACACACACCAGACAGGGTCCGGACAACTGTGAGACCCCACACACTATTGACAGTGTCCTGACACACTGTGGACCCCGCAGACACCTGACAGGGACCTGACGCACTGTGAGACTCCACACACACCAGACAGGGTCCTGACAACTGTGAGACCCCACACACCCTAGATAGTGTCCTGACAGATTGTGAGAATAGACACACCCCTGAGAGGGTTCTGACACACTGTGAGACGCCACACACCCCAAAAGGGTCCTGACACACTGTGAGACCGCACACACCCGACAGGGTTCAGAAACGCTGTGAGACCCCACACACCCCAGAAGGGACATGACGCACTGTCAGACGCCACATAACCCTGACAGGGTCCTGACACACTGTGAGACCACACACACCCCTGACAGGGTTCAGAAACGCTGTGAGACCCCACACACCCCAGAAGGGACATGACGCACTGTCAGACGCCACACACCCCTGACAGGGACATGACGCACTGTGAGACCCCACACACCCCTTACAGGACCCTGATACACTGTGAGACCCCACACACCCCTGACAGGGACCTGACACAGTGTGAGACCCCACACACCCCTGACAGGACCCTGACACACTGTGAGACCCTACACACCCCTGACAGGACCCTGACACACTGTGAGACCCCACACACCCCTGACAGGATCCTGACACACTGTGAGACCCCACACACCCCTGACATAGTCCTGACACACTGTGAGACCCCACACACCCCTGACATAGTCCTGACATACTGTGAGACTCCACACACCCCTAAGAGGACCCTGACACACGGTGAGACCCCACACACCCCTGACAGAGTCCTGACACACTGTGAGACCCCACACACCCCTGACAGAGTCCTGACACACTGTGAGACCCCACACACCCCTAAGAGGACCCTGACACACTGTGAGACCCCACACACCCCTGACATAGTCCTGACATACTGTGAGACCCCACACACCCCTAAGAGGACCCTGACACACGGTGAGACCCCACACACCCCTGACAGGTTCCTGACACACTGTGAGACCCCACACACCCGACAGGGACCTGACACACTGTGAGACCCCACACACCACTGACAGGGGCCTGACACCCTGCGAGACCCCACACACCCCTGACAGGACCCTGACACACTGTGAGACCCCACACACCCCTGACAGGGACCTGACACACTGTGAGACCCCACACACCCCTGACAAATTCCTGACACACTGTGAGACCCGACACACACCTGAGAGGTTCCCGAAAAACTCTCAGAACCCTCTCACAAGACCCTGACAGGGTCTTGACACACTGCGAGACCCCACGAACCACGCACAGTATCCAGACACACAGTGAAACCCCACACAACCCTGCCAGGGGCCTGACACCCTGTGAGACCCCACACACTCCTGGCAGGGACCTGGCAAACTGTGAGACACCACACACCCCTGACAAATTCCTGACACACTGCGAGACCCCACACACCCCTGACAGCAACCTGACACATTGTGAGATACCACACACACGTGAGAGGGTCCTGACACAGATTGAGATCCCACACACACGTGAGAGGGTCCTGACACACTGTGAGACCCCACACACCCCTGACAGGGTCCTGACAAACTGTGATACCTCACACACACCCGAGAGGGTGATGACGCACTGTGAGACTCCAGCACGCCTAACAGGATCCTAACACACTGGGAGACCCCACACACCCCCAACAAGATCCTGACACACTGTGAGTCCCCACACACTCCCGACAGGGTTTGACACACTGTGAGACCTCAAACAACCCTGTCAGGGTCCTGACACACTGTCAGACCACACACACCCCTGACAGCGAGCTGACACACTGTGAGACGCCACACACAACTGATAGGGACCTGACACACATTGAGATCCCACGCACACCTGAGAGGCTCCTGACACACTGTGAGACACCCCCTGACAGTGTCCAGACACACTCTGAGACCCCACGCACACCTGGCAGGGTCCAGACAAACTGTGAGACCCCACACAACCCAGGCAGGGTCCTGATGCACTGTGAGACCCCACACACCCCTGACAGCGACCTGACATACTGTGAGACCCCACGCACCCCTAAGAGGGTCCTGACACACGGTGAGACCCCACACACCCCAAAAGGATCCTGACGCATTGTGAGATTCCTCCCACCCCCGGAAAAGGGTCCTGACACACTGTGAGACCCCCAAACAAGTCACAGGGTCCTGACACACTGTGAAACACCACAAACCCGTGACAGCGTCCAGACAGACGGTGAGACCCCACACACCCCTGACAGTGCCCTGACGCACGGTGAGACACTGACACACTGTGGGTCCTGACACACTGTGATACCTCAAACAACCCTGAGAGGGTTCTGACACACTGTGAGACACCACACCCCCCGACATGGTTCTGACACACTGTGAGACCACACACACCCCTGACAGGGTCCTGACACACTGTGAGACCCCACACACACCTGACAGGATCCTGACACACTGTGCGACCACACACACCCCTGACAGGGTCCTGACACACTGTGATACCTCAAACAACCCTGAGAGGGTTCTGACACACTGTGACACACCACACCCCCCGACAGGGTTCTGACACACTGTGAGACCACACACACCCCTGACAGGATCCTGACAGACTGTGAGACCCCACACACACCTGACAGGGTGCTGACACACTGTGAGACCCCACACACATCTGAGAGGGTTCTGGCACACTGTGAGACCCCCAAACAAGTCACAGGGTCCTGACACACTGTGAGACCACACACACCCCTGACAGGGTCCTGACACACTGTGAGACCACACACACCCCTGACAGGGTGCTGACACACTGTGAGAACCCACACACCCCTGACAGTGTCCTGACGCACTGTGAGACCCCAGACACTATTGACACAGTCCAGACACACTGTGAGACCACACACACCCCTGACAGGGTCCTGACACACTGTGAGACCACACACACACCTGACAGGGTCCTGACACACTGTGAGACCCTAGACACTATTGACACAGTCCAGACACACTGTGAGACCCCACACACACCTGACAGGGTCCTGACACACTGTGAGACCCCAGACACCCCTGGCACTGTCCAGTCAAACTGTAAAACCCCACACCCCCATGACAGCGTCCTGTCACACTGTGAGACCGCACACATCCCTGGCAGGCTCAGGAAACGCTGTGAGATGCCACACACGCCTGAGAGGGCCCTGACACACTGTGAGACCTCACACAACCCGACAGGGTCCTGACACAGTGTGAGACCCCACACACTCTGACAGGGTCCAGACACACTGTGAGACCACACACACCCCTGACAGGGACCTGCCACACTGTGAGACCTCAGACACTATTGACACAGTCCAGACACACTGTGAGACCCCACACACACCTGACAGGGTGCTGACACACAGTGCGATCCCACACACATCTGAGAGGGTTCTGGCACACTGTGAGACCCCACAAACCACTCAGAGTGTTCTGACACACTGTGAAACACCACACAACCTTGCCAGGGTCCTGACACACTGTGCGACCCCACACACCCCTGACAGGGTCCTGACACACTGTGCGACCCCACACACCCCTGACAAGATCCTGACACACTGTGAGACCTCACACAACCCAGAGGGGTCCTGACACACTGTGCGACCCCACACACCCCTGACAGGGTCCTGACACACTGTGCGACCCCACACACCCCTGACAAGATCCTGACACACTGTGAGACCTCACACAACCCGACAGGGTCCTGACACACTGTGAGACCCCACACACTCTGACAGGGTCCTGACACACAGTGAGACCCCATACGCCCCTGACAGGGACCTGACACATTGTGAGACGCCACACACCCCTAACAACGTCCTGACACACATTGATATCCCACACACTGTTCACACGGTCCTGACACTCTGTGAGACCCCACACACACCTGAAAAGGTCCTGACACACTGTGACACCCCACACACCACTGACAGGGACCTGACACACTGTAAGACCACACACACAACTGACAGACAGGGTCCTGACACACTGTGAGACCCCACACACCCCTAACAGGGTCCTAACACTCTGTGAGACCCCACACACTATTGACACGTTCCTGACACACTGTGAGACCACACACACCCCTGACAGGGACCTGACGCACTGTGAGATTCCACACTCACCTGACAGGGTCCTGACAGACTGTGAGACCACACACACCCTGGATAGCGTCCTGACAGACTGTGAGATGCCACACACCCCTGACAGGGTCCTGACACACATTGCGATCCCACACACATCTGAGAGGGTTCTGACACAGTATGAGACCCCACAAACCACTCACAGTGTCCTGACACACTGTGAAACCCCACATAACCCTGACAGGGTCCTGGCACACTGTCAGTCCTAACACACCCCCCAGAGGATGATGACACACTGTGAGACCCCAGACACCCCTAACAAGATCCTGATGCACTGTGAGACGCCACACGCATGACAGGGTCCGGACACACATTGAGATCCCACACACATCTGAGACAGTCATGATACACTGTGAGACCGCCCCACCCTCCCCGACAGTGTCCAGACAAACTGTGAGACCTCACACACCCCTGGCAGGGTCCAGACACACTGTGAGACCTCACACAACCTAGGTAGGGTCCTGACACACTGTAAGACCCCACACACCCCTGAGAGGGTCCTGACACACGGTGAGATCCCACACACCCCTGACAGGGTTCAGAAGCACTGTGAGACCCCACACACCCGAAAAGGGTCCCGACACACTGTGAGACCCCCAAACAAATCACTGGGTCCTGACACACTGTGAGACCCCCAAACAAATCACTGGGTCCTGACACACAGTGAAACCCCACAAACCCGTGACAGCGTCCTGACAGACTGTGAGAACCCACACACAACTGACAGACAGTGTCCTGTCACACTGTGAGACCCCACACACTCCTGACAGGGACCTGACACACTGTGAGACCCCACACAACCCTGACATGGTCCTGACACACTGTGAGACCCCACACACCCCTGAGAGGGTCCTGACACACTGTAAGACCTCACAGGCACCAAAGGGGACCTGACACACTGTGAGACCGCACACACCCCTGACAGTATCCTGCGCACGGTGAGACCACACACACCTCTGACAGCGACCTGACACACTGTGAGACGCCACACACAACTGACAGGGTCCTGAAACACACTGAGATCCCACACACATCTGAGAGGGTCCTGACACACTGTGAGACCCCCCCTGACAGTGTTCAGACACACTGTGAGACCCCACACACCCCTGTCAATGTCCTGACACACTGTTGGACCCCACACACCTCTGCCAGGGTCCTGACGCACTGTGAGACCCCACACACCCCTAACAGGGTCCTGACACACTGTGAGACCCCACACACCCCTGACAGGGTCCTGACACACTGTGAGACCCCACACACCCCTAACAGGGTCCTGACACACTGTGAGACCCCACACACCCCTGACAGGGTCCTGACACACTGTGAGACCCCACACACCCCTGACAGGATCCTGACACACTGTGAGACCCCACACACCCCTAACAGGGTCCTGACACACTGTGAGACCCCACACACCCCTAACAGGGTCCTGACACACTGTGAGACCCCACACACCCCTGACAGGGTCCTGACACACTGTGAGACCCCACACACCCCTGACAGGATCCTGACACACTGTGAGACCCCACACACCCCTAACAGGGTCCTGACACTCTGTGAGACCCCACACACACCTGAAAAGGTCCTGACACACTGTGACACCCCACACACCACTGACAGGGACCTGACACACTGTAAGACCACACACACAACTGACAGACAGGGTCCTGACACACTGTGAGACCCCACACACCCCTAACAGGGTCCTAACACTCTGTGAGACCCCACACACTATTGACACGTTCCTGACACACTGTGAGACCACACACACCCCTGACAGGGACCTGACGCACTGTGAGATTCCACACTCACCTGACAGGGTCCTGACAGACTGTGAGACCACACACACCCTGGATAGCGTCCTGACAGACTGTGAGATGCCACACACCCCTGACAGGGTCCTGACACACATTGCGATCCCACACACATCTGAGAGGGTTCTGACACAGTATGAGACCCCACAAACCACTCACAGTGTCCTGACACACTGTGAAACCCCACATAACCCTGACAGGGTCCTGGCACACTGTCAGTCCTAACACACCCCCCAGAGGATGATGACACACTGTGAGACCCCAGACACCCCTAACAAGATCCTGATGCACTGTGAGACGCCACACGCATGACAGGGTCCGGACACACATTGAGATCCCACACACATCTGAGACAGTCATGATACACTGTGAGACCGCCCCACCCTCCCCGACAGTGTCCAGACAAACTGTGAGACCTCACACACCCCTGGCAGGGTCCAGACACACTGTGAGACCTCACACAACCTAGGTAGGGTCCTGACACACTGTAAGACCCCACACACCCCTGAGAGGGTCCTGACACACGGTGAGATCCCACACACCCCTGACAGGGTTCAGAAGCACTGTGAGACCCCACACACCCGAAAAGGGTCCCGACACACTGTGAGACCCCCAAACAAATCACTGGGTCCTGACACACTGTGAGACCCCCAAACAAATCACTGGGTCCTGACACACAGTGAAACCCCACAAACCCGTGACAGCGTCCTGACAGACTGTGAGAACCCACACACAACTGACAGACAGTGTCCTGTCACACTGTGAGACCCCACACACTCCTGACAGGGACCTGACACACTGTGAGACCCCACACAACCCTGACATGGTCCTGACACACTGTGAGACCCCACACACCCCTGAGAGGGTCCTGACACACTGTAAGACCTCACAGGCACCAAAGGGGACCTGACACACTGTGAGACCGCACACACCCCTGACAGTATCCTGCGCACGGTGAGACCACACACACCTCTGACAGCGACCTGACACACTGTGAGACGCCACACACAACTGACAGGGTCCTGAAACACACTGAGATCCCACACACATCTGAGAGGGTCCTGACACACTGTGAGACCCCCCCTGACAGTGTTCAGAAACACTGTGAGACCCCACACACCCCAGAGGGGTCCTGACACACTGTTGGACCCCACACACCTCTGCCAGGGTCCTGACGCACTGTGAGACCCCACACACCCCTAACAGGGTCCTGACACACTGTGAGACCCCACACACCCCTGACAGGGTCCTGACACACTGTGAGACCCCACACACCCCTGACAGGATCCTGACACACTGTGAGACCCCACACACCCCTAACAGGGTCCTGACACACTGTGAGACCCCACACACCCCTAACAGGGTCCTGACACACTGTGAGACCCCACACACCCCTGACAGGGTCCTGACACACTGTGAGACCCCACACACCCCTGACAGGATCCTGACACACTGTGAGACCCCACACACCCCTAACAGGGTCCTGACACACTGTGAGACTCCACACACCCCTGACAGCGACCTGACACACTATGGATGCCACACACCTGACAGGGTCCTGACACACATTGCGATGCCACACAACCCTGGCAGGGTCCTAGCACACTGTGAGACTTGACACACCCCTGACGGGGACCTGATGCACTGTGAGACCCCACACACACCTGAAAGGGCTCCTGACGCACTGTGAGACCCGACACACCCCAAAATGGTCCTGACACACTGTGAGATCCAACACACCCCTGACAGTGACCTGACGCACTGTGAGACGCCACACAGCCCTGACAGGGTCCTGACACACATTGCGATCCCATACACACCTGAGAGGTTTCTGACTCACTGTTAGATCCCCCACAACAGCATCCTGACACACTGTGAGACCCCCCACAACCACCACAAGATCCTGACACACTGCGAAACCGCACAAACCACTCACAGTGCCTTGACACACAGTGAAACCCCACACACCCCTGACAGGGACCTGACACACTGTGAGACGCCACAAACCCCTGACAGGGTCCTGACACACATTGCGATCCCACACCCATCTGTGTCCAGACAACCAGTGAGACCCCACACACCCCAGAGGGGTCCTGACACACTGTGAGACCACACACCCCTGACAAGGGCCTGACACACTGCGAGACCCCACACAACCCTGGCAGGGTCCTGACACACTCTGAGACCCCCCACCCCCGGAAAAGGGTCCTGACACACTGTGGAACCCCACAAACCAGTAACAGGGTCCTGACACACTGCAAAACCCCAGAAACCCGTGACAGCGTCCTGACAGACTGTGAGACCCCACACACCCCTGACAGGGTCCTGACACACTGTGAGACCGCACACACCCCTGACAGGGTCCTGACACACTGTGAGACCGCACACACCCCTGACAGTGTCCCGACGCATGGTGAAACACTGACACAGTGTGGGTCCTGACACACTATGATCCCTCAAACAACCCTGAGAGGGTCCTGACACACTGTGAGACCCCACACACCCCTGACAGGCTCTTGATACACTGTGCAACCCCACACACCCCTAACAGTGTCCTGACACACTGTAAGACCCCACACACCCCTGACAGGCTCTTGATACACTGTGCAACCCCACACACCCCTAACAGTGTCCTGACACACTGTAAGACCCCACACACCCCTGACAGGCTCTTGATACACTGTGCAACCCCACACACCCCTAACAGTGTCCTGACACACTGTAAGACCCCACACACCCCTGAGAGGGACCTGACACACTGTGAGACCCCACACACCCCTGACAGGCTCTTGATACACTGTGCAACCCCACACACCCCTAACAGTGTCCTGACACACTGTAAGACCCCACACACCCCTGACAGGCTCTTGATACACTGTGCAACCCCACACACCCCTAACAGTGTCCTGACACACTGTAAGACCCCACACACCCCTGAGAGGGACCTGACACACTGTGAGACCCCACACACCCCTGAGAGGGACCTGACACACTGTGAGACCCCACACACCCCTGACAGGCTCTTGATACACTGTGCAACCCCACACACCCCTAACAGTGTCCTGACACACTGTAAGACCCCACACACCCCTGAGAGGGACCTGACACACTGTGAGACCCCAATTAATGCAATAGCTTTGAGCTAACTCTTGTGTATTTAAATACTGAGTTCTGAGTTGAGGCATGTAACAGTTTGTTCACTGTCTGTTCCCATGGAAGATGTTCAACAGAAACACAAGGAGACTCTGCGGGCACAAACTGAAACACTGAGAGTGAACACGATCCTGATGAGGGAGAAGGTGAAGGTTTTCCAGCTGGTTGATCGATACGCTGAGCTCACGGTCATTTCTACTGTTCGAGATCGGACACTGGTGGAACATGAGCTGCTGGCAAGAGGCAGAGACCACGAGGAGTGGAGAGAGAAACATCTCCGTGGAGAGCTGGAGAAAATCCTGACTGATCAGTTATTCCAGAGCAGCTTTTCCCGGAGTAATTCTAAATCTGGGCGTTCGGCAGCAGTGGCCGGAGTCCCGGGAATCGGGAAAACAACAATGGTACAAAAGATTGTTTATGACTGGGTCACAGGGAAAATATACCAACAATTCCAGTTTGTCTTCAGTTTCAAATTCCGGGATTTAAACTCTATTAACTGCAGAATAAACCTAAAGGAACTCATTCTGGATCAGTATCCTTACTTTGGGAATTTACTGAGAGAGGTCTGGAAGAACCCAGAGGGATTGCTGTTTATATTCGATGGTTTGGATGAATTCAAACACAGAATCGATTTTGCTGACAGTCTGAGAGATACAGAACCCAAGCACCAGTGCCCAGATCCCGAGTGGTGGTGTGAAGTGTCTGACATTGTGTACAGTTTAATCCAGGGCAAGCTGCTCCCAGGGTGTTCAGTGCTGGTGACAACCCGCCCCACTGCATTACATTTATTGGAAAAGGCGGAGATCGGTGTCCGGGCTGAAATCCTGGGATTTGTTGGTGAGGAACGGAAGGAATATTTCATCAGGCATTTTGAAGATCAGACAGTGGCAGCAGCTGTTTTCAAACACGTGAAGGAGAACGAGATCCTGTACACCATGAGCTACAACCCCTCCTACTGCTGGATCCTCGCTCTGGCACTGGGCCCCTTCTTCACACAAAGAGTCAGGGACCCGCAGCGAGTTCCCAAGACCATCACCCAACTGTATTCCTACTATATTTACAACATCCTGAAAAACCACGGCCGTGAGATTGAGAACCCCCGTGATGTGTTACTCAGGGTTGGTCAGATGGCCTTCAGAGGAGTGTCCGAGAGGAAGATTGTGTTTACAGATGGAGATTTGATCAAATACAATCTGCAGCCTTCCCAGTTCCTGTCCGGGTTCCTGATGGAGCTTTTGGAGAGAGAGGATTCTGCCCGGAGCGTAGTGTACACATTCCCACACCTCACCATCCAAGAGTTTGTAGCTGCAGTCGTACAATTCCTGAATCCACATCCCGGGGATATTCTGAGATTCCTCACTGAAGCCCACAGCACGACAGACGGTCGATTTGAGGTATTTCTCCGTTTTGTTGCTGGTCTCTCCAACCCAATGACAGCTCGGGGCCTGGAGGAGATTCTGGGTCCATTTCCTCATCAAACAACCTGCCAGGTGATTGACTGGGTGAAGGAGGAGGTTAAACGTCAGAGTAGAAACACGAGGAGTGAAACTTGTAAAAGGAGCCTCCTGAACACATTGCACTACCTGTTTGAGTCTCAGAATCGTGCACTGGCTCAGGCCGCACTGGGATCTGTGGAAACACTTTCATTCAGTGGAATGACACTGACCCCGATTGACTGCATGGTCCTGTCTCATGTCATCGGACTCTGTGATACAATAAAACACCTCGACCTGGCTGTCTGCCATATTCAGTGTGAAGGAATCCAGCGGTTGGGACCCGGGCTGCACAAGTGCCGGGAGTTGGGGTAACTTGATTTATCTCTCACTCTGAACTGTGAAACTCTTCCATTGTGTTGTTTCAGTGTAAAGGGATTTGGGTAAAACTGTAGTAAATATGATTGTGAAGAATTGTAACAAATGCCATCACCCTTTGTCCTGTGGGATCTCTCTTCCCCATCCCCGTTCCTCCTTTTTCTTCTACCATCTCCCATCGATATTTCCCCATTCACACATCTACCTCACTGTGGGACTTTCTCCCACCTTCATCCCTGCCCCTCCCGACCCTCTCACATCAGTAAAACTTTTCTGACCATCGGGGAATGAGACAGAATATGTGGAGTTTACAGGGTCACACCGACAGACTAAATTACTGACATTCGGTGAATACCCTGGAGCTGGGCACTGAGGGACATTGACAGTGATGGGAACTCCGATCAGTGATTTACTGAAGGGTTTAATGTTTCCTGAAATATCCGAGTGAGAGAAATTCCCTCAGACCCGCGGCTTGAATCACTTTGTGCATCAATTTGTCTGTTTGTGTTTAGACTGAGTGATAATAAACTGGGCGATTCAGGAGTGAAACTGGTGTCTGCGGCTCTGAGGAACCCGGAGTGTAAAATACAGAAACTGGTGTAAGTACCAGACTGTGGGAGATTGTGTTTACAGTCACTGGGTGTCTGACACTGAACATTAATGTGATCAGTAATTGTGTTACTGATAAACACTGGGAATTTGTACCGTCTCCTGTCTCTCTGTGTCCTTCACCCTCACTCTCTCTCATCTCCAGGCTGTGGGATGTCGGTCTCACAGATTCTGGTGCCGAGGATCTCGTCTCCGCTCTCAGTACAAACTCATCACTGACGGAGCTGGAGCTGGGATTAAACTCACTGACAGACCGATCTGTCCCCGCTCTCCGCCGCCTCATACTGACCCTCCCGAGTCTGAAGCGGATCCAGTGAGTGTTTGTGTTAATGTTCAATGCGATAAAATATCAGCGGATCCGCGGGTTTTCTGGTGATATTTGTCTGTGAGTGTTGTCCCCTGTTACTGACACTGTTGTGTAATCTGTTTATTTCATCTTTATTCTCCCATCTGTTTCAGGCTGTGGGACAATCGGTTCAGTGAGACCGGGGAGAAGGAACTGAGATCTCTGCGGGAACCCAGACCCGGACTGACAGTGTCCGTGTGAACATCTGAATGTGTGAACATCCCCGCCCGCGGGATGCCGACAGTTTAGCCGATTCCCCGCCCTCCCCCTTTAACTCCCACCTTCCCCTTACCTTTAATGGCCACGCGCCAGGTTTAATTCCCAACCGTTTTTAACGGAACTAGCTTCAGGCTCGCGCTGTGCGTCGCTCGCTGGTCTCCCGTGGTGACGTATTTCCGCCTCCTGTCCAGCGGCGCTGCTTCTGCCGGATGTGCGGGTTCGAGACCCCGGGGCATGACACAGACAGGAAGAGCCCGGGGGCCGGTGCTCAGTCTGGGACACCGGTGTCCCGGGGTGGGATTATCCCGGGAGTACGTAATGCTGGCTGGCCTGCTGCGTTCACGGGCAACTTTTACGTTTCATGCCGGGGAATTACACAGACAGGAAGGACCCGATGATGGCGGGTTTTTTCTGAGACACCGGCGTGGATAACTTCACTCACATCAACTCTGAACTGATTCCACAACCTACGGACTCACTTTCAAATAATTTACAACTCGTGTCAGTATTATTTAATATTTTATTTGCACAAATTTCCCTTCCTTTGCACGTTGCTTGTTGATTAGTCTTTGTTTTTGTATAGTTTTTCATAAATTCTGCTATATTGATTTATTGTCCTGTAAATGACTGCAATAAAATGAATCTCGGGGTAGTATATGGTGACAAATAAGAACTTTGATAATAAACAACACGCATCAAAGTTGCTGGCGAACGCAGCAGGCCAGGCAGCATCTCTAGGAAGAGGTACAGCCGAGACCCTTCGTCAGGACTAACTGAGGGAAGAGTGAGTAAGAGATTTGAAAGTGGGAGGGGGAGGGGGAGATCCAAAATGATAGGAGAAGACAGGAGGGGGAGGGATGGAGCCAAGAGCTGGACAGGTGATTGGCAAAAGGGGATATGAGAGGATCATGGGACAGGAGGTCCAGGGAGAAGGAAAAGGGTGAGGAGGGGGAACCCAGAGGATGGGCAAGGGGACAAAAAAGGGAAATGATAAATAAAGTCCCATCACACACTCGTGGGGTCAGACACAGCATGAAACTCCCTCTACACCATCCCATCACACACTCCGGGGTCAAACACAGAGTGAATCTCCCACCACACCGTCCCATCACACACTCCCGGGGTCAGACACAGCGTGAATCTCCCACCACACCGTCCCATCACACACTCCCGGGGTCAGACACAGCGTGAATCTCCCACCACACCGTCCCATCACACACTCCCGGGGTCAGACACAGCGTGAATCTCCCACCACACCGTCCCATCACACACTCCCGGGGTCAGACACAGCGTGAATCTCCCACCACACCATCCCATCACACACTCCCGGGGTCAGACACAGCGTGAAGCTCCCTCCACGCCGTTCCATCACACAATCCCAGTGACTCCCTTGTCCATTCGTCCCCCCCACATCCCTTCCCACCTATCTCCCACCCAGCACTAATCCTTGTAAGCGGAACAAGTGCTACACATGCCCTTACACTTCCTCCCTCACCACCATTCAGGGCCCCAGACAGTCCTTCCAGGTGAGGCGAGACTTCACCTGTGAGTCGGCTGGGGTGATATACTGCGTCCGGTGCTCCCGATGTGGCCTTCTATATATTGGCGAGACCCGACGCAGACTGGGAGACCGCTTTGCTGAACAACTAAGCCCTGTCCACCAGAGAAAGCAGGATCTCCCAGTGGCCACACATTTTAATTCCACGTCCCATTCCCATTCTGACATGTCTTTCCACGGCCTCCTCTACTGTAAAGATGAAGCCACACTCAGGTTGGAGGAACAACACCTTATATTCCGTCTGGGTAGCCTCCAACCTGATGGCATGAACATTGACTTCTCTAACTTCAGTTAATGCCCCACCTGTGCTTTGTACCCCATCCCTTATTTATTATTTATTATCATTATTATTTTTCCCCATTTTTTCTCTCCCTTTTTTCTCCCTCTGTCCCTCTCACTATAGTGGGTTCACCTCCCCTTTCTTTTTCCCTAGGCCTCCTGTCCCATGACCCCCCCCCTTCTCCAACTCTGTATACCGTTTGCCAATTAACTGTCCAGCTCTTGGCCCCATTCCTCCCCCTCCCCCTCCCACTTTCCAATCTCTGACTATCTCTTCTTTAAATTAGTCCTGACGAAGGGTCTCGACCCGAAACGTCGACTGTACCTCTTCCTAGAGATGCTGCCTGGCCTGCTGTGTTCACCAGAATTTTTGTGTGTGTTCCTTGGTTAATGTGGCCGCCAGGGATGGAGTGAGACACTGACTTACAATGGTCACAGTCGCACACAGAATCTATGGCGAAGGAACATGCGGTGCCCGTGGATACAATCCCGGGATTGAGTGTGTTATTGATTGTAATAACAGTATTTTAATTTGTGTTTTATATAGTCTTGGGTATTTCATGTATGTTTTAATTCTAATAATTTTGTCATTGAATAAACTAATGTATATATCTCAGATATTCACACATACACATATACATGTGGGTTTTGGGGAGGAGGGGTGAGGGGTTTGGGAGGAAGAGGAGTGACGGGACGAGGAGTGGACTGATGAGACGGTGACCGTGGCGAAGTCATTGACTCAATAGGGGACGAAAAGGGGAGGCGAAAGTTCCTGTCACAAACTGGTGGTGACGTGGATAAGATAGAGTCGGGGTGAGGAGGAATGAAACGACAGGAAGGGAGCGGGAGTGATCTGACCAGGAAGGAGGGAAAGTAATGGGACGAGGTGGGAGGGGATCTGATGGGACGGGAAGGGAGGGGAAGTTGCAGGACCAGGAAAGAGGGGTCTGAAAGGAGAGGGTGGGCAGGAACAGGATGGGGCGTGTGGGGGAAGGGTGGGTGATTTCGATCCTTCACAAATAAGACAGACGGCAAGAAGGAGAGCGCGGACAGGGGAAATGGGGAGCGAGAGGTCGAGACGCGATCTGGGCTGATGGGACGGAGAGTTGAGTGTCTGAACGGAGGGAGAGGGGAGAGACTCACTCAACGAGAGAGGGAAGGGATCGGGTGAAGGAGCGAAATTTCCCATCGGACAACGTTCACCACCCAGGATGTGTTGGATGGCAGGAGAAAGGACAAGGGGACGGAGAGGGGAGGGTGTCAGGAGTGATGGAGTGAGTAGTGGAGAGACTCACAGGGTAACTGAAAGAGAGGGCGATGAGGAGTTGAGATTGAATAAACAGGGAGGGAAGTGAGTGGGAGGTGAGGAAAAGGGTGTGACTATTTCTACGATGCTGGGAGAGCGGTTTCAATGATAACCATCACAAAATGGCCACCAGCCAGGGTGAGACGGGCGGTGATAGAGGGGACAGAGAGCGGAGTGTGTCAGGAGTGACCGGATGCCGCGGGTGGGACAGGGCGACTCGTAACAAGGGAGCTTGAACTGGGGGGTTCCCACGGGGAGGAATGTGACCACGGGAATGTTACCCACCAACCCCCACCCCCAACTCCGTCTCCAAAATCCGGCCTTGATTTTCCTTTCAGGCCGCTCGGCCCGAATCCTTTGGGCTGTCCCGTGGAGCGGGGAACGTGTCGTCACTGGGGCCCGTCAGAGGCCGGAGTGGGCGCCGGTTCGCTGGAGAAGGTGGAGGCGAGGTCCGGCGGTGCGAGCTGGTTAGCGTGGATCACCATCATTCTCTGTGGGTGGGGGAGAGGGAGGGATCAGATTGAGGAGGGGACGGAAGAAAGAGAAGGTGAGGAGAGGAGACGGGATCCACTACCCACTCCCACAGCCTCTCTCTCCCTCCGTCCCTCTCTCCACCCCCTCTGTCCCTCCATCTCTTCCTCCCACCTCTCTCTCCCCCTCCCTATCCTCCTCTCCCCACCCCTTTCATTCCCTTTCTGCCCCCATCTCTCTCTCTTGCTCCCTCCCATCTCTCCCCACCCTCTTTCCATCTCCCCCCATCTCTCCCACCCATGTCCCATCCCCCGCCGCCCACACCCCCCCGGTGCACAGGAAGATCCCACTCACCACCGGAGGCCGCACGGCGCAGCACTCGAGGTTCCTGCAGTTGACGATGGCCGTGAGGACGGACATCACCAGGGAGACCAGGCAGTTCACCAGCAAAATCACCGTCACCCCGCTCACAGACCTCTGCCAGAGGGAGAGAGGGAGACATGGGGTGAGAGAGGGAGAGAGAAGGGCTCGGGCCGGGGAAGAGAGAGACAGAAGAGGGGGGAGAGAGGGTAGGGTCGGGAGCGGGAGTTTGGGGTAGGCGGAGGTGGGAGACCCAGACGGGGAGGAAGAGACTGGGGGGCGATGGGTGAGGAAGAGAGGGGGTGGGTGGGAGAGAGATGGGGAGAAAGAGGAGAGGTGGCACAGAACAGTTGATAAAGGGAGATTCAGACGGGGGGGAGAGAGTGGTGGAAGTCAGAGGGTAGAGAGAGGTGGGAGGGAAATGTGAGAGGCTGGAGATGAGAGAGGTCGGACAGGGAGGGAGAGAAAGGTGCAGAACAGAGGGAGGAGAGACGGAGAGGGGATGAGGGACAGAGAGGGGTGAACGAGGCAGAGGGGAGAGAGGGGGTGAGAGACGGAAAGGGGGAAAGGGGGGTGAAAGACAAAGTTGAGCAGAGAGGAGAGATAGAGTGTGGGAGAGTTGAGAGTGTGAGAGAGAAGAGGGGTAGTTCCGAGGGAGGGGTGAGAGGGGAAGAGATAGTGAGGGGGGGAGTGAAGAGGGAGAGATGGCCGGTAAGAAGGAGGAGGGGAAGAGTTGTTTGGGTATGGGGGTAAAGTCGGGGGAGAGGGAAGGAGCGCGTTGGGTGGGGAGAGAGGGGGAGTGTGGGAGAGGGAGATGTGTTTACAAGTGTTGGGGGGAGTGGAGAGAAATCTCTGGTAACTCCTGTCTCGGGAATGTAGCTTTCTCTTCACGGAACACATCAGGTTTCGGGTGACGGTTCCCTGAAAGTGGGGAGACGGAGAGGGGGTGACAGGGGTGACAGGTTTTGGGTGACGGAGAGGGGGTGACAGTGGTGATGGAACACACCAGGTTTCGGGTGACGGTTCCTTGAAAGTGGGGTGACGGGGAGACGGGGCGGTGAAGGCGGCGTTCGGCATCCCCGCCATCGTCGGATCGGACACCGGGAACAGGAGACCGGAGATCCTGGGGATTTACGGGGATGTCGCCGGGACTGGAGGGACTGAGTTACGGAGAGAGGTCGGGCGGGTTGGGAATTTATTCCCGGGAGTGTCGGGGTGACCTGACAGGGGTGTGTAAAACCACCAGGGGCACAGACAGGGTGAACGAACACAGACATTTCCCCAGGGTCGGGGAATCGAGATCCAGAGGGCGCAGGTTTTAGAGATTTAATAGGGGACTCTGAGGGCAAACTGTTTCACCCAGAGGGTGGCCCGTCTGTGGAAGGAGCTGCCGGGGGAGGGGACGCTACAACCGAGGGGAGGGGGGGTTCTGAGGGAGCTTGGCGTGGAGGGAGGGAGCGCTACCGGGAGGGAGGAAAGCGTCGCGGGAGAGGGGAAGGCCGAGTGGAGATCTCCGGGGGTTGACGGGGGCTGAGGGCTGGTTCGCCAGTGTGTTGGGTGTGCGGGGGGGGGGGGTGCGGAACACTCACCATCCGGCACCCGGTGTAGCAGTACCCGATGCAGGGGAAGACCCGGACGGTCAGCGAGTACAGGATGACGGCGGGAGTGCAGGCGAGAGCGCAGATCACATTCGCGACCAGGCAGGCGATGGTCTGTCGCAGAGAGAGAGAGAGAGAGAGAGAGAGAGAGAGGGAGAGAGAGAGAGAGAGAGATAGACTGAAAACGACAGAGAGAAGGGGGTGGGGAGGGACAGTGATGGGACAGAGAGAGATAACGGACGGGGGGGGGGGATGGACGGAGAGAGAGAGAGAGACTGGAAAGGAGGAGAGCGGCGAGAGGAAGGCAGGAAAACGAAAGGAAGAGCGGATGGGAACAAGGGAGAGAGAGAGAGAGAGAGAGAGAAATTGGAAGGGAGAGGGGGAGAAAGGTGAAAATGGAGAGGAATGAGAGAGTGTGAATGAAGGGAGGAGGGACAGAGAGGGATAAAACCTGAGAGGGGGGAGAGAGAGGTGGAGGGATGAGAGAGGGGAGGGAGGGGGGATGGGATGAAGGGGGGGATGGGATGAGAGGGGGATGCGATAAGGTGGGAGGGGGGATGGGATAAGGGGGAGGGGGGATGGGATGAGGGGGGGGGATGGGATCTTAAAACTATGCCCTCCCCTCGTATTAGCCATTTCAGCCCAGAGAAAAAGATTCTGGTTATCAATATGATCAATGTCTCTCATCACCTTACACACCTGGATCAGGTCACAGAAAATACGTAACAGAAAATGGAAAGTTGTAAGACAAAACGGTTTTGTCAAGGGAATTTTTTGAGAGCTGCAACGGAACTGGTCTATCGGAATGTGTAAGAACTTCGGGTAATTAGAAGTCTACAGCCTAGAGAATAGAAGATGATATTTGTCTGGAAAAGTACTGAGATCTTGAAAGGTATAAATCGGGCATTTTTTTTTCTTCTGTAGTTCGGCAAGGTCTCTTATGCTGGGTTACAACATAAGATTTGAAGATAGAGACAAGGACATGGAGAGAGAGGAAAAAATACCGTTGGCATCTGCGTTTCTATGCAGCACTGTGTTGTATAGAGTTGCACAGTGATTGTGACACATATGTTTCGACTGTACCTCTTCCTAGAGATGCTGCCTGGCCTGCTGCGTTCACCAGCAACTTTGATGTGTGTTGCTTGATATTCCAGCATCTGCAGATTTTTCGTGTTTGCACAGTGATTGGTTGGGAATATTGTTTTGTCTCTTTTTTATATGTATCGTTATTTTTTAGCTTATTCATAATATGAATCCGCTGAAGCAATATCTTTTAACCTGTACTACGTGTACCGTGCCTGCTTTGCGGCACCTTTGCTGCTGAAACAAAAATGCACAAGGGACGAATTTTAAAATATTTTCGTCACGCATTGGTCTAGTCGGCAGGGTTGACCACAATGTTCCAGAAATAGCATGACGTAACCGAAGGGAAGACTGAGTTTAACGTAGTGGAGTGGACGGACAGCAGTCATGGATTGGGAGAACCGGCCAACATATTGCCCGTAAGTTGCCTTCCCGTGAGTTAAAGTGCAGTAATATCAATATCAGGGTATAGTCTCCACTGTGTTAAATAATAATCGGTTTTCTGATCAGGAGACGAGCAAGGATACGGCCTTATTGGACATGCTGTTGAAAATTAATTACAACAGGTATCAGAAGCAGAGCACCGACTGGCTACCCTCACCTCGAAAGTGAGGGCACTAGACCAGCGAAACACCACCTTGACACAATCTGTAAAATAAGCCCTCGAAGGGCTTGACAGAGGTAACAAAATACAGCAAACCGCTCGGACAGCATATTGATGAAACTCCTCTGCTCCCTCGTCAGGGCCTCCATGTCCATCTGCAACTGCAGTCCGCCGTTTAAGGTCAACAACTCGACATCTGACCAGAAAAACGCCTTATGCCTTGTTTGGCTCCTCATTTACTTGGATTGTCATTTCAGAGAGCGATACATTTGCACCACGAGATGCCCCTGTTCGTAAATGATACAACTGTTTACCGCAGGCCTTCAATTAATATTAGAACTCCCAAGTGCAATACCTCACCTCCTAACCTAATTTAAATCCATCTGCCATTTCTCTGCCCATAGCTGCAGGTAACGCGCTACATAACCGGGGTGTACGGGGTTTCAGGGAGGAGCAGCCCCTCTGGTGCGAAGACCTGTCCGACCTTACGGGGCAAGTTTTCCACTTTTGGTCCCAACCAGGTTCAGATAAGGACGAACTTCGGTGTTCTGATCTGTATATTGTGGAATCTGTGGAAGGTTCAGGACGCTGTGTAATTTACCCAATTTATCCCGCACGTTGGAAACGGTTTCTCGGCTGCACAAACTCACTAAGCCCGGTGCAGCTTAACACGCTCATTGCTTCTTGCACTGATTGCTTCTTACATTCGTTGCTTCTTGGTAATATTTCGTCATTGTTGCTGATGATACCAAGCACTGTAGAATATGGCAGTGCAGACGTCATTCAACAATTTGGAGAGCAGCGGTCTGAGTACAAACCCCTGAGTGGGTTTGGAGAGGGGTGATCAGCTCTCAGCGTAATGGAGCTTGTGATGTTTCTGCCAACACGGACTGGGTGGGGCTTTCGGTCAAGAAGTTTAAGCTCCAGTTACAGAGAGGAGTGTTGAATCTCAGCGAGGGTAGTTCACCCACCAGCCTTTGAGGGATGATCGTGTTAACGCCGAGCTGAGACATGTGAACAACATCCTAGCGTACGAGGCATCGTCTTCTCGGTGTGACGAATTGGGTAGAAGGGCAAGATCATGACAGCATCAATGGAACCGTTTGAGCGGAAGGCGAACTGGAAATGATCCCATGTAACCGCGCGATATTTTATACGACCCATTACCACCCGCTCAAAGCACAGAATTACTGTTGAATTCAGAGCCACTGGGCGTTATCATTTAGCCCAGTTATCGTTGTTCTCCTGGGCACCGGAATCATGGCGGCTGCCTTGAAGCTTGAAGAGACAGTGGACTCTTTCGGAGAGATATAAAAGTTGTCTGTTAAGTCTTCTCTTTCCTGGGCCACATGGCCCATTGGCCACTAACTGGGTAAATTGTCCGACTCTGCGGATTTGCTTTGTATTTCCCTCGGTAGTGTCCTCCTCACCTCGGCTGCGGCCAGACAGAGTCCCTGTTCCTCTGGACAAAAGGAGGCTTTTCTTTCATTGTTCAATTGGTCAAATCGTGCATTGAAACGTGCATTCAGCCTACCAGAAATGGAGGCGACGCAGTTATTGACCTGTAGGGTTCATGGGTAATCTGTTCTGGTGTGTGTACCTTGTCACGTGCTCCGCGTGGCCCTGGTGTCACAGAGGAGTCTGCGCATTTTCTGTGCGCACTTCCGCATCTCCTCCCTGTTGCACGCTATCCGCTCTCATGCTTTCTGCAGGTTTGTTACATGGGAACATGAATGTTTAAGGGCAGAGAGATCTGAGAAGGACAGAATTAGCTGGAACAGAGAAGCAGGACATGCTGGCAATTTCTCTGAGCAGTGGAGACAGGATCAAATAGAGTAGTTGCTGGAAATAGCGAATGCTTGCAGGAATGTGAAAATCACGGCAGTCCCGATGATTCGTATTTAAGTACTTCTGGACAGATATTAGAATCTCAGCGGTACACTTTCACTGGCTTTTTATTCTACTTGGGAGCAACGAAATAACCTCGCGCATAAAACAAAAAAAAAAGAAAAAGAAGCACATCCGAAGTTGCTGTTGTTGAGAGAAATTGCGTTTAACACCATCATCCTCTCAGTACGAATCAACAAGCTTCAGACTTGGGCTCTGCACGTCTCTCTGCAACTAGATCCTTAGTTTCCTTAGCGGGAGAACACAGTCAATGCAGATCAGTACAAACGTTCTTCCTCGCTGAGACTTAACCCAAGCACACCAGAACGATGTGTGTTCAGTCGAATGCTGCACAATCTGTCATGTCTGTGTATGTGTATCTAAACATAGCCACAACATCTGTTGATATATTCGCATGTGCTTATGTACTTTTATTGGTAGAATCACAGCTGACGGCGAAAATTGCAAATACTTGTAAAATGTCATAAACCTATATGTATGTGTACATCCCGTGAGCCCTTTTCCCGCTCCCATTTTACCGCAGCTCTGCAGACTCTGCGGGTTTGTTTCCGAGGCCCCGCCCCCAGCTCTGGTGACGTATCAACTACAGTCCCGGCTTTCCTTCAGTTCTGTGTGGAAGCAGGTCGGCGGCGGCGGATCGTCTGCGGGGTCGGGATTGGGAGAGGACCATTACCCCAAGGGTCGGGAATCCGGGAAAGGATCCATTCTCCGACCGTGAAGGCATCAAGTTCTCATTGGTGAGTATTGAAACTGGTCTCAGCGTGCTCGCCTGTTATCGGGTAGTGATTCCCATTCACTTCTCCGTTCTGGCGGCCTCTCCACGCTTGCTGGTGAGAACATACCGGGGTCGGCCCGCGAAGTCGGACTTTCACACCGAGCCGCATGAGGTGAGCCGCCGCTCAACCCCTATTGCTCTGGTCCTAGCAGCGGAATCAGGTGGTGATGCCGGGATTAAACCCATCCGTTGTGATATATTCCGGAAATTTTACTTCAGGAATGTGAAAATCACGGCAGTCCCGATGATTCGTATTTAAGTACTTCTGGACAGATATTAGAATCTCAGCGGTACACTTTCACTGGCTTTTTATTCTACTTGGGAGCAACGAAATAACCTCGCGCATAAAACAAAAAAAAAAGAAAAAGAAGCACATCCGAAGTTGCTGTTGTTGAGAGAAATTGCGTTTAACACCATCATCCTCTCAGTACGAATCAACAAGCTTCAGACTTGGGCTCTGCACGTCTCTCTGCAACTAGATCCTTAGTTTCCTTAGCGGGAGAACACAGTCCATTACTCGCCTCGGTATCGGATCCAACGTTCATATGGATCGATAACTCTTTCACTTAGTTACAGGGCTTAGGAAGCGTCCCTTCGGCTTGTTGTGTTTTTGCTGTCAGTGTTGCTTAAGCAGAGTAATTGCACCTTCGGGACACTGTTCCACGTATACGTTTCACCTTTATCCCGTTCAGACAAGACAGTGAGATCGAGGTCTGTCGCGACCTTTCGTTGTGGGATGACATCGTTTTGTTTTTGTTGTTGAATCCTTTCCACTGTTACGACATGCCGAATCGCAGCCAATATCTATAACCCAAATAATAAGGGAAATAAGCCTTTTCCATTTTTCTGGGTTTCTGAATAATTTGTAAACTTCAGTTAAACATCACTTCAGAATCCGTTTATTATTATCATGTACGGAGATACAGTCAAAATCCTGTCTTAAATACTATTCATTCAGATCAACACATTACAACAGTTCTTCGAGGCAATAATAGGGTATTATAAAGCACTTTTGCTGCAGAGAAAGTGCAGTGTAGTTCGGCATACGGTGCAAGATCAAATGGAGTTATATTCTGAAGTCAGGAGACTACCTTGTCGTAGTGGGATCAATTCAGTTTGCTTCTAACAGCAGCGTGGAAGCGGTCCCTGAGATCTGGTCGATATGTTTTCCATGTTTTCAAGTCTTCAATGTGGGTGAAAGGCGAGAATGCCCAGGGTTATAAGGATCTTAGATAATGCTGTCTGCTTTATCGATGCCAAAGGAAGTGCACGCACAGTTCAGGGAGGGGAGTCTGGCTTCTGCCATGTCCTCAGCTGTGCCCACAGCTTTCTACAGTTTCTAGTAGTCAAGTGTAGAGCAGTAGCCATATGAAGTCGTTATGTATCCCGATGGGATACTTTTTATGGGGTGTTAATAAGGTTTGAGGAGGGGTAAAAAGGATAAGCCAAAGTTATTGTTATTTGATCTACAAACGTAGTTTTGTCATTTTCGTGTTTTTATATCGTATTATGAGCTACTATTTAGTATCTGTGTATTGCTGAATGACCACCAGTGATTGTCCTTGATCCCTCACACACGTTGTTTCATCTCCTCACTCATACACATCTTGTGCAAATTCTATCCAGCCCGTGACTACCTTCCTCAATGTCATATCAGCAATGACTCCTCTATCCTTTCTCTTACCTTGCACCGTTTATCTCGTTGAGCTTCCCAGGAATCGTTTTTTGTTAGCTGGAACTACCAGAGGTTTAATTGAATGCCGCACCTGGTAGGGTAAGAGCTACAAGCTACAAGCCCAGGGTATGACAGAAAACATTCCAGCATGGGTAAAGCAGTAGTTGATAGGCAGGAGACAAGGAGTGGGAATAAAGCGAGCCTTTACTCTTTGGCTGCGGGTGACAAGTTGTGTTTTGCAAGGGTCTGAGACAGGACCGATTCTTTTTAGCTTGTATGTCAATGATCTGGATGATTGGATTGAAGATTGTTGCAATGTTTGCAGACGATATGGAGAGAAGTGGAGGGGCAGGTATTTTTGAGGATGTAGAGAGGTTACAGAAGGACTTAAGAAGATTAGCAGAATTCGCAATGACGTGACGAGTGAAATATAGTGTCGGGAAGGGCATGGTCATGCACTCTGGTAGAAGAAATGAAATGGTTTCCTTTTTTTTTAAATGGAGAGAAAATACAAATAACTGAGACGCAAAGGGGAACTTGAAAGACCTTGTACAGCATTCCCTAAAGGTTAATTTGCAGATTGGGTCTGTGGTGAGGAAGACAAATGCAATGTTAACACTCATTTCAAGAGGACTTGAATATAAAAGCAAGAATATAACGTTGAGACTTCATAAAGCACTGGCGGGGCCTCACTTGGAGTATTACGAACAGTTTTGGGCGGCTTATCTTATATTGGATGTGCTGAAACAGGAGGTGGTTCAAAGGAGGTTCACAAAAATGATCCAGGATTCAGCGGCTTGTTAAATGCGGAGCGTTTGATGACTCTGGGCCAATATTCACTGGAACCCAGAAGACTGAGGGGTGACCTAAGGAAAAACATATCGAGTGATAGATTGGCTGCGGACAGGACGCTTCCTCTGCCGGAGTAGACTAAGGCCTGACGTCACAGCTTCAGAATGGAGGGACGCCCTGTTAGAACGGGGATGAGCCGGAATCTCTTTAGCGAGAGAGTGGTGAATCTGTGGCACCCTTTGCCGTAGGCAGCTGCGGGGGCCGTTTATATGAATATTTGAAATAGTGATCGAAGGATTCTTCATTGGCCAGGGATTAAATGGAGGAAGGTAGAAGATTGGGGCTGAAGAAAAATTGATCAGCTGGGAGTAAATGGTAGGAGCAGACTAGATGTTCCAAATGGCCTAAATCTGCTCCTATATCGATGCTCTTACAGTGTAAAAGCAACTATTACTGTTCTAGAGATTTACTTTTACAAAATTGCTGCAGCGTTATTATTTGTCCCAACGACCCTCGCAGCATGTGAGATTATTTGTTATTTCCATTTAGGGTTATTTTCGGTTCATTATCTTGAATATGTTTCTTGCATTTGTAGCTTTTCAAAACATTGTTTTGAAATGGACTTCGGTAGAATGCTCAGTTGTGATTTATTCCCCTACAGCGCAGAAACAGGTCTCTCAGCCCATCTAGACCGTTAAGTTTTCTGCTTGGGCCATCCACTTGCACCCAAATCACAGCCCTCAATACTTCTCTCATCGATGTACCCGCGCAAACTGCGCTGAAATGCTGCAAATGAACCTGCATCTACCAGTTCCGCTGGGAGCTGATTCCACATTCGCAACACCTTCTGAATGAAGTAGCTCTGATCTGATTCCCCTTAAATATTTCAATTGTCACCCTAAATTCATGACCTTACCAAAACTAAGGGGAAAATACCTTCATGCATTCACTCTATATAGACCGTTATAATACGGTATACCTCTATCAGGGGCTCCCAACCTGACGACAAAGGACCACTCGATTAATGGAGGGGGACCTTGGCGTAAACAAAAGGTTTTGGAACCCCTATCTAACTTGCTGCACCAATCCCTGAGAAGCGAGATTGTCCAGGGCTGTGAGGTTATGCTGGCTGCTTTGCTGAATCAGCGGGAAGTACAGACAGAGTCCATGCAGGGAGGTTTGTTTCTGTGATATGCTCAGCTCTGTCCACAGTTCTCTGCAGTTCTTCGCAGCCATAGGCAGAGCAGTAGCCAAATGAAGACGTGAAGTATCCTCTTATGGTACCTTGATGAAAGTTGGTGCGGGGCAAAGGTCATAAACCAAAGTTCCTATTATTTCTTCTATCTTCGTCATTTTAGGATCTTTCATGCATTACTATGAACTATTAATTCAGTATCCGTGTATTGCTGGAGGAATAACAGTGATTGCCCTTGATCCCTTTACCCCTTGTTTCCATCTTCTCATTCACTCCCAACTTGTTCAACATCTGTCAAGCCACTGTCATTCCACCTTAATATCAACCATCTTGTTCAACCGCTGTCCAGTCTGTATCCCACCACCTCAATGATCTATATCAACCATCTTGTTCAATCACTGTCCAGTCTGTATCCCACCACCTCCACGATATATATCAACCATCTTGTTCAATCGCTGTCCAGTCTGTATCCCACCACCTCAATGATATATATCAACCATCTTGTTCAATCACTGTCCAGTCTGTATCCCACCACCTCCACGATATATATCAACCATCTTGTTCAATCGCTGTCCAGTCTGTATCCCACCACCTCAATGATCTATATCAACCATCTTGTTCAACCTCTGTCCAGTCTGTATCCCAACACCTCCATGATATATATCAACCATCTTGTTCAATTGCTGTCCAGTCTGTATCCCACCACCTCAATGATATATATCAACCATCTTGTTCAATCTCTGTCCAGTCTGTATCCCACCACCTCAATGATATATATCAACCATCTTGTTCAATCACTGTCCAGTCTGTATCCCAACACCTCAATGATATATATCAACCATCTTGTTCAATCGCTGTCCAGTCTGTATCCCACCACCTCAATGATCTATATCAACCATCTTGTTCAATCACTGTCCAGTCTGTATCCCACCACCTCAATGATCTATATCAACCATCTTGTTCAATCTCTGTCCAGTCTGTATCCCAACACCTCCATGATATATATCAACCATCTTGTTCAATCGCTGTCCAGTCTGTATCCCACCACCTCAATGATATATATCAACCATCTTGTTCAATCTCTGTCCAGTCTGTATCCCACCACCTCAATGATATATATCAACCATCTTGTTCAATCACTGTCCAGTCTGTATCCCAACACCTCAATGATCTATATCAACCATCTTGTTCAATCACTGTCCAGTCTGTATCCCACCACCTCAATGATCTATATCAACCATCTTGTTCAATCACTGTCCATACTGTATCCCACCACCTCAATGATATATATCAACCATCTTGTTCAATCACTGTCCAGTCTGTATCCCAACACCTCAATGATATATATCAACCATCTTGTTCAATCGCTGTCCAGTCTGTATCCCACCACCTCAATGATATATATCAACCATCTTGTTCAATCGCTGTCCAGTCTGTATCCCAACACCTCAATGATATATATCAACCATCTTGTTCAATCGCTGTCCAGTCTGTATCCCACCACCTCAATGATCTATATCAACCATCTTGTTCAATCGCTGTCCAGTCTGTATCCCACCACCTCAATGATCTATATCAACCATCTTGTTCAATCTCTGTCCAGTCTGTATCCCATCACCTCAATGATATATATCAACCATCTTGTTCAACCTCTGTCCAGTCTGTATCCCACCACCTCAATGATATATATCAACCATCTTGTTCAATCGCTGTCCAGTCTGTATCCCACCACCTCAATGATCTATATCAACCATCTTGTTCAATCTCTGTTCAGTCTGTATCCCATCACCTCAATGATATATATCAACCATCTTGTTCAACCTCTGTCCAGTCTGTATCCCACCACCTCAATGATATATATCAACCATCTTGTTCAATCTCTGTCCAGTCTGTATCCCACCACCTCAATGATATATATCAACCATCTTGTTCAATCACTGTCCAGTCTGTATCCCAAAACCTCAATGATATATATCAACCATCTTGTTCAATCACTGACCAGTCTGTATCCCGCTATCTCAATGATATATATCAACCATCTTGTTGAATCTCTGTCCAGCCTGTATCCCAACACCTCAATGATATATATCAACCATCTTGTTCAATCTCTGTCCAGTCTGTATCCCACTATCTCAATGATATATATCAACCATCTTGTTCAATCACTGTCCAGCCTGTATCCCACCACCTCAATGATATATATCAACCATCTTGTTCAATCTTCTGTCCAGTCTGTATCCCACTATCTCAATGATATATATCAACCATCTTGTTCAACCTCTGTCCAGCCTGTATCCCATCACCTCAATGATATATATCAACCATCTTGTTCAACCTCTGTCCAGCCTGTATCCCATCACCTCAATGATATATATCAACCATCTTGTTCAACCTCTGTCCAGCCTGTATCCCATCACCTCAATGAGAAATATCAACTATTTTGTTCAACCTCTGTCCAGCCTGTTTCCGATCAGCTCAATTATATAAATCGGCAATCTTGTTTAACCTCTGTCCAGCCTGTATCCCACCACCTCAATGATATATATCAACCACGTTGTTCAATCTGTCAGTCTGTATCCCATCACCTCAATGATATATATCTGTAATATTTCTTCTAACATTTGCTTTCATTGTGATGTATTTTCTTGCCACTTTTACCTCACAGAATCTTCCAGGAACTTTTTTTTTTTTTAACTAGAGCTACCGGTGGGTTAATTGAACGCAGCTCAAGGCAGGGTAAAAGCAGTCATTGCAATTTTTAGTGTCACCGTTACAAATTGGCTGCAGTGATAATTCTTGCCATAATGAAACTCACAGCATGTGATGTTGAGTTTGTTATTTCTCTTTTCGGTTATTTTCAGTTCTTTAACTTTTGGGTGTTTCTTGCATTTGTAGCTTCTTATGATAATACTCTGGAATGATTAAATTCTTCTTGGAAATGGACTTGTGTAGAACGTTCAATTTAGATTCATTCTCTTACAGCGCAGAAAGACGTCTTTCAGCCCATTCGTCCGTGCCATTCCCAGCATGGTCCCATCCACATGCCTCCATACCATACTCTTCCATAGCTCTTTCATCCATATAGATGTAAATAACTATTCTTAAATACTGATCTGCACCGACCACTTCTGCTGGGAGATGTTTCCATGGACCCCTCGTTAATGGTAGTGTTGTATGATATTAAAAAGGCGGGTACCACAGCTGGAATCTCCGCTCATTTTCCTGTGCTCCAGGAAATCAAGTTCTAAACTGTTCAACCAACCCATGCCATCATTTCCTTAACTAGCAGCAACATCTGTGTAATTTCCCCTGGACTCTTTCACGATTATTGAGTTTTTTTTTTCAAGTAACTGATCGGAACTCCACAGAATTCTGCAAATTCGGATACACAGTGTCTTTTACAACTTTAACGTTAACATCCCAAATCCTCTTATTAAGGCCATCTCCTGTGCCTGTGGGCATTTTATATATCTCTGCCAGCATTCGCGCAGTTTCATCACTAGCGTTCCAAATGCACATGGCGAACAAGTTGTCATGCTCTAGACATTTACCTATGCAAATTCACCTCAGGAGAGCAAGCACCTGTTCTGTAAACTGGATACAGTCTATGACTTGACTGGTGTTTCCTCACTTCTATCGTCTTTATATCTTTCTCCCAAGTACGTGCAGACTCAGATAAATCCTTCAAGAATTCCCCCATCTTGTAAGGAAACAACAGATTTTCTCATTTAATTATACGGCCAATAAATAGTTTGTTATTCGTGGAAATGTGCTTATTACTCTGGTTGTTTACAAAGTTTACAAGAATGATTTGTGGAATTAAAAGCTTTATGTATGTAGTGCCTTTGCTGTCTCTGGGGCTGTTCTCAAGCAGGCATGGGGCGCTGGTAGTAGGAACCTCATTGAAACATAGCAGATACTGAAATCTCAATGGGGTGGACGGATGAAAAAGTTTTCATCAGCAGTGGAGTGTAGGAACTGAGAGGATAACCCCACAAGCCATTCAGTTTTATCTGTAAATCTACTCCTCCAACATTTTATCCAGTAGCAGGGTCCGAACCTGGCTGTATTGTCAACTGCAGTTTTATGTTATTTGAAGGTACAGAAATTTGACAGCATTTTGAGTCGCTTAACTAAGCAAAGACAGAGACCTCATAAATATCACCACAATGTAATGCCTTTTCAGAATAATACATTACCGACGTTTGAAGCAGACTGGTCATATTCAACAAAGTGCTTTATTTTGGACCAGCTTCTGCACTGCTGAAAGTTCTGTGGAGCTGCAGTTAACAGCAGATTTACTGGATGCACCTCGACAGGGTTAAAACAACAACTGGCATTTTAGTTTCACCATTACAAAATAGCAGAGTGTTCAGTGTTCGTTGTGGTCATAAGGAAATTCAGAGCATATGAGGTTGAATGTTACTTCCTTTTTCGTTTACTTCTGGTGGGCCTCTTCCTCAATCACCAGGGTAACAGCCCACCAGAACTGCAAGGAGTGTTGAAGATTTTTATCACTCTGTAGTCAGAGCCGTTTAACGGAGAGACAATGGCCTCAGGATTCAGTGTGGATTCGAGGAAGCTTTGAGAATTTTCTGTATGGAATATACGATGTCTGTGTTGAAATACAGAGATGACTAATGAATATTGAGATTGCATTTGGTCAAATCTTTTCAGGATGTCACAAACATCCTGCAATCGGTCAATAGCTGTGAATCAAAAGAAAAGACAAATCTGCTCTACTGAGCTTCCAGGGCTATATTTACTATTAACTGTTAAAACATGTTCTTCCTGTTCCACAACGGGAAATGTGGCGGCTAACTAACCTGGTCTAGATCTCACTTACCAATAGAATAATCAACACGTATGTTCAATTCAGCTGTGGAGACAAGTTGAAACGTATCCACGTCCACGTTGTGACCCAAGGCCTGGAGTTCAACCACAATCTCCGTCCGGGCAAAGGTTGTTCAGGGTCCAGTTCAGACATGAGTTTTTCAGGAGTGTTAGTTTGTCAACCGGGAACAGCTGAGACACTGCAGCACATTGCCTGTAACAAAGAATTCTGGGAGTGCTAGGCCATGGTTGTAATCCTGGGATGGGGATGCCAAGAATATGGAATTTGCAGTGTTTGAGTTTAAAACATAAAAACATAAGAAATAGGAGCAGTAGTAGGCCATCCGGCCCATCCGGCCTACCCCGCTATTCAATAAAATCGTGGCTGATTTGTCCGTAAACTCAACTCCATCTACCTGCCTTTTCCCCATAACCCTTAATTCTTACAATGTTAAATCTATCTAACTGTATATTATACATATTTAGTGAAGAAGCCTCAACTGCTTCCCTGGCGGAGAATTCCACAGATTCACCACTCTGTGGGAAAAAAAAAACAGTTTCTCCTCATCTTCGTTCTGAATCTTCCCCTGAATCTTGAGACAATGTCCCTAGTTCTAGTTTCACCTACCAATGGAAACAACTTTCCTACTTCTACCTTATCTGTCCCTTCCAAGCTTCGCCCGAGTTTATTGCTTCTACTGATGGTGCTGGAGATTCCACCTTCCGCAAGGTAGCAGAAGTTTCGGACAGATGGGTACGGGTTGCGGGGAATCTCTGATTACACCATCCTGTGTGAGACGTGGGGAAGATGTGCGAATCTCTTGGGGGTGGGTTGGGATCCCGTGAGGACGGGTCCTGGGATACCACACAAGTGTAGACACATATATAATGGACCCATCGATCAAGCTGCCCGGGCGTATCAGGTGATGAATTAGTATTTATGTTCTCTGCTCAGATGTTTGGGTCTGTGGCTCATTTAGAAGCAAAGAAGAGAATGAGTTGCCATTCCCTCCACCACAGTGAGTGGCTGTGAGTTAATGGGCTGTTCCGTGTTTGCAGCAGTAAACGTGGGTCCGGGGTTTAGTGTTCAATCCAAGTTTGGAAAGTCCCTCACACTGTCCCCTGTCTGTCAGCTGGTGGGAGTCAAATAGAAACTCGAGAAGGAGAAGCTAAACTCAGAAGTATCCATATTACAGTGGTGTAAATGGAATTACAGAGGCCTGAGAGAGGAATTGGACCGAATTGTTTGGAATTGATCACTTACAGCAGAGCATCAATTTGTGGGAAGTTAAAGGGTCGGTAAGGCTATAAAAACAAACAGAAGGCAACAAAAGTTGTTAAGAAGGTAAAGGAGGAATACTAAAGTAAAAAAGCTAATAATATTAAAGAGGTTACTAAACGTTTATTCAGATACATAAACTGTGAAACAGAGACACGAATTGATATCACAACGCTGGAAAACGATACTGGAGAGGTAGTAAAGGGGGACACGTCATGGCGGACGAACTGAATAAGTATTTTACACCAGTCTTCATGGAGGAAGACACTAGCAGTAAACTGGAAGTTCCAGGTGTCAGGGGGCATGACGTGTGTGAAATTACCATAACTAGAGAGAGGTCTCTTGGGAAACTGAAAGGTCTGAGGTTAGATATATCACCTGGACGAGATGGCGTGTACCCCAGAATTCTAAAAGCGGTGGCTGAAGACATCGTGAGACATTAATAAATTTATTTCAAGAATCACTAGCTTTTGAAATGGTTCCGGAAGAGTGGAAAATTGCAGATGTCACTTCACTCTTCAAGAAAGGAATGGGGCAGAAGGGTGCCAATATGCCAACTTGTCTGAGCTCAGTATTTGGGAAGATATTGCAGTCGATTATTAAGGATGTGGTCTCAAAGGACTGGGAGACCCGTCATAAAATAGGTCATGATCTTGCCGGACAAATCTGACGGAGTTCCGTGAGGAAATAACAAGCATGATAGACAAAGGAGAACCGGTTGATGCTGTGTATTTGGATTTTCAGAAGGTCTTTGTAACGCTGCCACACATAAGGTTGCTTAACAAGCTACGATTCATGGTATTACAAGAAAAATTCTGACCTGTATAAAGCCGTGGTTGATTGTAAAGGGACAAAGCGTGGGAATAAAAGGAACCTTTTCCAGATTGCTCCCGGGTACCAGTGATATTCCACAGGGGTCTGTGTTGGAACAGATTCTTTTCCGTCGTTTGTCAATGATTTGGACGATGGAATTGATGGCTTTGTTGCAAAGTTTGCAGACGGAATGAGGATAGGTGGAGGGGGATGTGGTTTTGAGGAATTAGAATGGCCACAGATTAGGAAACTGGGCAGAGAAATGGAATACAGTGTTGAGAAGTGTATGTTCATGCACTTTGGTAGACGAAATGAAAAGGTTAGTTACTTTCAAAATACAAAAGAAAACTGAAGTGCAAACAGACATGGGGGTCCTAGTGCAAGAATCCCTAAAGATTAATTTGCAGGTTGAGCCTATCGTGAGAAAGGCAAATGCGATATTAGCATCCATCTGAAAAAGAATAGAATATAAAACCAAGGATCGATTGTTGAAACTTGATAAAGCACTGGTGAGGCCGCACTTGGAGCATTGTGAACAGGTTTAGGCCTCTTAACTTCGAAAGGATTGTGCAGAAGCTGTATAGGGTTCAAAGGTCGTTCACGGAACTGACTCCACGACTGAAAGGCTTGTCATATGAACAGCGTTTGATACCTCTGGGCCAGTATTCACTGGAATTCAGAAGAATGAAGAGTGACCTGACTGAAACCGATCGAATGGTGAAAAGACTTGGTAGAGTCGATGTGGAAATGATGGTTCCTCTGCTGGGATAGTCTACGAGCAGATAACACTCCCTCAGAATAGAGGGGCGTCCTTTCAGAACGGGGTGAGCAGGAATGTATTTTGCGAGGGAACATTGAATCTGTGGAAGTTTCTTTCTTTGCCACAGGTAGCTGTGGAGGCCAAATCTTTGTGTATATTTAAGACGGAGGTTATTAGGTTCTTTATTGGTCAGGGTATGAAACTATGTGCTGAGAAGGCAGGAGATTGGGAATGTCAGGAAAATTGGATCAGCAATGAAGAAAGTGCGGAGCAGACTCGAAAGGCCAAATGGCCTAATTCTCCTCCGACATCGTATGGACGAAGGGAGATAGAACATAACATCACGGGATCTTGCTCTTTGGAATCAAATGTTGAAACATTTTCCTGAACCTCCTTTTAACCCTCTCTATTTCTAACGCATCCTTTCTCATGTTAGGGGCCCAAACCTGCGCACAATACTCTAAGTGACGGAGGAAAGGGAGGTTGGCGCACAATAGAAAAAGCTTGGAGACAGTGAGATAGGGAGGATAGGCAGGTGATAGACAAGGGACACGCTCAGTCCGATGGTTTGAGTTGTGTCTATTTTAATGCGAGGAGTATCATGAATAAAGCGGATGAGCTTAGTACATGGATTAACATTTGGAGCTATGATGTTATGGCTATTACAGAGACGTGGATGGTGCAGGGGCAGGGATGGCTACCTCAAGGGCGTGAATTTACATGTTTCAGAAAGGATAGGGAGGGAGACAAAAGAGGTGGGGGCGTGGAACTGCAGATCAGAGAGAGGGTCACGGCTGCAGAAAAGGACGAAGTCATGAAGGGTTGTCTACGGAGTCTCTGTGGGAGGAACTTAGGAATAGGAAGGGGACAATAACTCTACTGGGTGTTTTTATAGACCACCCAATAATAACAGGGAAATGGAGGAGCAGATAGGGAGGCAGATTCTGGAAAGCAAAAATAATAACAGGGTTGTTGTGGGAGATTTTAATTTCCCAAATATTGATTGGCATCTCCCTAGAGTGAGGGGTTTAGATGGGGTAGAGTTTGATCTGTGTGTCCAGGAGGGTTTCTTGACACAGTATGTAGATAAGCCTACACGAGGAGGGGCTGTACTTGATCTGGAATTGGGAAATGGTCTGGTGTCGGGTGTCTCAGTGGGAGAGCATTTTGGAGATAGTGATCACAGTTCTATCTCCTTTACCACAGCATTGGAGAGGGTTGGGAACAGATAATGTTAGAGAAAAGTTTAATTGGAGTAAGGGGAAAAACGAGGCTATCAGGCAAAACTTGGAAGCATAAATTGGAAACAGATGTTCTCAGTGAAATGTACGGAAGAAATGTGGCAAATGTTCAGGGGATATTTGCGTGGGGTTCTGAGTAGGTACATTCCAATGAGACATGGAAAGAATGGTAGGGGACAAGGTGCGTAGTGTACAAAGGCTGTTGTAAATCGAGTCAAGAAGAAAAGAAGAGCTTACGAAAGGTTCCATAAACTTGGTCATGATATGAATATGGAAGATTATAAGGCTAGCAGGTATGAGCTGAAGAATGAAATTCGAAGAGCTAGAAGGGCTATGAGAAGGCCTTGGCAGACAGGATTAAGAAAAACCCCAAGGCATTCTACAAGTATGTGAAGAGCAAGAGGATAAGATGTGAGAGAATAGGACCAATCAATTGTGACAATAGAAATGTGTGTATGGAACCGGAGGAAATAGCAGAGGTAATTAATGAATTCTTTGCTTCAGTATTCACTGTGGAAAAAGATCTTGGAGATTATACGTATGACTTGCAGTGGACTGAAAAGCCTGAGAATATAGATATTAAGAAAGGGGATGTGCTGGAGCTTTTAGAAAGCATCAACTTGGATAAGTCACCGGGTCCGGACGGGATGTATCCCAGGCTACTGTTTGAAGCGAGGGAATGGATTGCTCAGCCTCTTGAAATGGTCTTTGCATCATCAACGAAGACGGGAGAGGTTCCGGAGGTTGGAGGGTTGCGGATGTTGTTCCTTTATTCAAGAAAGGGAGTAGAGATAGACCAGGAAATTATACAACAGTGAGTCTTACCTCAGTGGTTGGTAAGTTGATGGAGAAGATCCTGAGAGGCAGGATTTATGAACATTTGGAGAGGCATAATATGTTTAAGAATAGTCAGCATGGCTTTGTCAAAGGCAGATCGTGCCTTCGGAGCCTGATTGAATTTCCTGAGGGTGTGACTAAACACATTGATTAAGGTAGAGCAGCAGATGTATTGTACATGGATTTTAGCAAGGCATTTGATGAGGTACCCCATGCAAGGCTTATTGAGAAAGTAACGAGACATGAGAACCACGGGGACATTGCTTTGTGGATCGAGAACTGGTTTGTCCACAGAAGGCAAAGGGTGATTGTAGACGGTCATATTCTACATGAAGGCCGGTGACCTGTGATGTGCCTCAGGGATCTGTTCTGGGACACCTACTCTGTGCGATTTTAATGAATGACCTGCATGAGGAAGTGGAGGGATGATAAATTTGCTGATGACACAAAGGTTGGTGGTGTTGTAGATAGTGTGGAGGACTGTCAGAGGTTAGAGCGGGACAGTGATAGGATGCAAAACTGGGCTGAGAAGTGGCAGATATAGTTCAACCCAATAAGTGTGAGGTGGTTCATTTTGGTAGGTCAAATATAATGGAAGAATATTGCATTAATGTTAAGACTCCGGCAGTGTGGAGGATCAGAGTGATCTTGGGGTCTGGAGTCCATAGGTCACTCAAAACTCCGACGCAGGTTGACTCTGTGGTTAAGAAGGCATACCATGCATTGGTCTACATCAATCACGGGATTGAGTTTAAGAGCCGAGAGGTAATGTTGCAGATATACTGGACCCTTGTCAGACCCCACTTGAAGTACTGTGTTCAATTTTAGTCGCCTTACTATGGGAAGGACGTGGATATCATAGAAAGGATGCAGAAGAGAATTACAGGGATGTTGCCTGGATTTGGGAGCACACTTTGTGAGAATAGGTGGAGTGAACTCGGCCTTTTCTCCTTGGAGCGACAGCGGTTGAGCGGTGACCTGATAGAGGTGTATAAGATAATGAGAGGCATTGATCGTGTGGATAGTCAGAGGCTTTTCCCCAGGGCTGAAAGGGCTCGCACGAGAGGGCTTATTTCAAGGTGCTTGGAAGCACATACAGAGGAGATGTCACGGGTAAGGTTTTTACGTAGAGAGTGGTGAGTACGTGGAATGGGCTGCCGGCAGCGGTGGTGGTCGCAGAAACGATAGGGTCTTTTAAGAGATTCCTGGATGGCTACATGGAGCTTAGAAAAATAGAGGGCTTTGGGCAAAGCCGAGGTAGTTCCAAGGTATATGTTCGGCAGAGCTTGGTGGGCCAAAGGGCCTGTACTGTGCTGTATGTTTTCTATGATTCTATATGTTGCATAATCAGGACTTCATAAATTCTCAAGAGTTCATCATTCCTTTTATATTACAGTCCTCTTGAAATGAATGCAGAGATCGCATTTGCTTTCTTCACCACCGGCTCAGCCTGTATATTAATATGTAGGAAACCACACAAACTCTCCCAAGTCTCCTTGCACCTTTTTAAAATTATTTTTGGCCCAGCTTGTCCATTATCTCCACACAACTAAACTGGGAAATGTATTATTATTTTACAGACAATTTCTTCACTGTCTATTACATCCCATCTCGGTATAATCCACTTATTTGCTGCTCTCGTTTGCCATATTTTCATCGGTATTCTCTATCATTACTATCAGTGCCAAGCACCCAGTCGCTTTCCCTGCAGCACCTGGCGAGTCTCAGCCTATATTCAGAGAGACAACCATCTGCAATCTCTGTCTTCTACTTGACCCTACGCACCTTTCCCTTTTGGACCAGCCTTCCATGCAGAATAATTTGATTAGACATGACCTGCCAGTCTGATCAATAAGCCCAGTCTTTCGAAATACTATCAATTCCATTTCGTAAAATACCTTCCAAGGACATACCCAAGACTGATGTCAGGATCGCGTGCATATTGTATCCCTTCGAGCCTTTCTAACACAATTGTGGAAAACCAGCTCTCCTCCCATCTTCTGGCATATCACCCACAGCTCTGTGTATTTTACATGTCTCTGCCAGATTTCGAGCAGTTTCTGCACTGACCTCCCACAGGGTCTGAGGGAACACCTTGTCAGGCCCTGGGGATTTATCCATTCTAATTCAGCAAGCACTTGTTCTGTAATCTGTATACAATCCATAACAAGGCTAACATTTCCAGATTTCTATAGTCTCTGTATCTGTCTCCGAAGTAAATACAGGCAAACAAAAACATTGAAGATCTACCCTATCCCATTCGGTTCCTTGGCTAGATAGCACGCTAATCTTTTTTGACAGTTAATTGGGCAGTAAGAAACAATACATTTGGCTCAATAAACTATTCCGCCACCAAATTGTCTGTATCCATGGAAATGTGCCCATTACAGTTGTTATTTACAAAGTTGAGAAAAGTGATTCTGGAATGAAAACCTTTATGTATGAGGAGCAATTGGTGTCTCTGGGCCTGTTCTCAATGGAGGGGTGGTGACTCTCGGAACAGGAACCTCAATGAAATCCTGAGGTCTAGATAGAGTGAATAGGGTCAACAGTATTCAACAGTAGGGGAGTCTAGTAACTAAGGTCACAATTTCAATCTATTCAATTGTATCTGTGTACCTTCCCTTCCATCATTCTGTCCAGTAGCAGTATCTGAATTGAACCTTTATCAATGCCTGGGGTTGATCATAGATATAAGCTATTTGCAGACACAAGAATATGATGGAACTTTAACCACTTAATCAAACAAAGAAGTAAACTTTATGGTTATCACCACAATCTATTCTGTGATATTTTTTTAAAAATATCCCGTAGTTGCCATTTGGACCGGATAGGTCGCATCAAATAACATGTTTTGATTTTGGAACAGCTTCTGCACTGCAGGAAGTTCTGTAGGGATGGAAATACCAACAGATTTACTGGATACGCCTCGAGATAGGGTTAAAACAGCCACTGAAATTTTAGCTTCCCCATTACAAAATGGCTGAGGGTTCAGTATTCATCTTTGTCATCATGAAACTCAGAGCATGTGAGTTGTTCCTTATTTCCTATTTTCAGTTAGTTCTGCTGATCCACTTCCCCCATCACCAGGGTAACACCCACCAGAGCTGCAAGGAGTGTTGAGCATTTTTATCACTCTCTGGTCACCGCCCCTCAGTGACCTCAGAAACCGGGGTGGATGTCTGGATGCCTTGAGCATTCACTGTACGGAATATATGATGTTTCTATTGCAATAAAGAGATAAAGAATTAATGCAGGGATTGCATTTATGCAAATATCTTCAGAATGTCACAAACATCTTGCAGTCAGCAATATTTGTGATTCACAATGACAAAAACCCGTACTGAGTTTCCAGTGATTTATTTTCAATTTTATATTAAAAGCATTTTCTTATTGTTTCACTATGGGAGATGTGGCGGCGAATTGCATTGATCCAGGTCCCGCTCCGCAATAGGACAATAAACATATGTGCTCAACTCACCTGCTGAAGACAAGTTAAAATATGTTCCCACCCACTGGTGACCCATGGTCCGGGTTCCCCGCCCAGTTAAAGCATCATCAGCTTCTAGGTCTATTATGGGATGGAGAGGAGTGTTAAGTTTAGAACTGGGATTAGACGTCTTGGGAGTGTTGGTGCTTGGGCTATAAGCCTGGGATGGGAACTGGCACAGCGTTCACCTCTGTAATCTGTTCTGTAATCCGTATATAATCTACAAAAAGACTAACTTTTCTGGATTTCTATATTCTCTGTATCTCTCTCCCAAGTAAATACAGACATACAAAAGTCATTGAATATCTACTCCATCCCCTTCGGTTCCTTGTCTAGATACCACGCTGATCTTTTCTAACAGTTAATTCGGCAGTGAGAAATATTTGGCTCAATAAATTATTCCGCCACCAAATTGTCTGTATCCGTGGAAAAGTGCCCATTACAGTTGTTGTTTACAAAGTTCACAAGAGTGATTCTGGAATGAAAAGTTTTATGTATGAGGAGCACTTGGTGTTTCTGGGCCTGTTCTCAATGGAGGGGTGGTGACTCTCGGAACAGGAACCTCAATGAAATCCTGAGGTCTAGATAGAGTGGATAGGGACAAGATGTATTCAACAGTAAGGGAGTCTTGTAACTGATGTCACAATCTCAATCTATTCAATTGTATCTGGGTACCTTCCTTTCCATCATTCTGTCCAATAGCAGCATCTGAATTGAACCTGTATCAATGTCTGGGGTTGATCATAGATATAAGCTATTTGCAGACACAAGAATGTGATGGAATTTTAACCACTTGATGGAACAAAGAAGTAAACTTTATGGTTATCACCACAATGTATTCTGTGATATCTTTTGTAAATATCCCATAGTTGCCATGTGGAGCAGATAGGCCGCATCCTACAATGTGTTTTGATTTTGGAACTAGCTTCTGTACTGCTGGAAGTTTTGTAGAGGTGGAAATACCAACAGATTTACTGGATGCACCTCGAGATAGGGTTAAAACAGCCACTGGAATTTCAGCTTCCCCATTACAAAATGACTGAGAGCTCAGTATTCATCTTTGTCATAATGAAACTTGGAGCATGTGAGTTGTTCCTTATTTCCTATTTTCAGTTAGTTCTGCTGAACCACTTCCCCCATCACCAGGGCAACACCCACCAGAACTGCAAGGGGTGTTGAACATTTTTATCACTCTCTGGTCACCGCCCCTCAGCGGAGAGACAGTGACCTCAGGAGTCCGAGTGGATGCAAGGATGCCTTGAGCATTCACTGTCTGGAGTTTATATTGCAATAAAGAGATAACAAATGAATGTAGGGATTGCATTTATGCAAATCTCTTCCGGATGCCACAAACAACTTGCAGTCAGTAATGTTTGTGCATCAAAAACACAACAACCTGTACTGAGTTTCCAGTGATTTATTTTCATTTTTATATTAAAGGAATTTTCTTATTGTTTCACTGTGGGAGATGTGGCGGCGAATTGCACTGATCCAGGTCGCGCTCCGCAATAAGATAATAAACATATGTGCTCAACGTACCTGCTGGAGACAAGTTAAGATATATTGCCAGGCGCTGCTGACGCACGGCCCGGGTTCCCCGCCCGGTTAAAGCATCATCAGATTCCAGTTCTGTTATGGGATGGAGGGGAGTGTGAGTTTCAGAACTGGGATTAGACGAGACACTGCTGAATATTACCAGCAGGAAAGAGTCCTGGGAGTGTTGTTGCTTGGGCTATAATCCTAGAATGGGACTCCAGGATTACGGAACTGGTACTGTTCTCCACAGAGATATTACAACTAAACATATCTTTACCTTCCTCGCTCGCACCCCGCCTCCTTCTTTCAACAGGGACCACTCTCTCAACAATTCCCTTGTTCATTCATCCCTCCTCTCTAATCTCTCTCCAGTCACTGATCCCTGCAAGCGGCCTGAGTGCTACACCTACCCGGACACCCCCTCCCTCACCTCCATTCAGACACAAAACAGTCCTTCCAGGTGAGGCAACACTTCACCTGCGAATCTGCTGGGGTCACCTATTGTGTCCCGTGCTCCCGATGCGGCCTTATTTACATTGGTGAGACCCGCCACAAATTGGGAGACCGTTTTGTTGAGCATCTCTGTATCATCTGCCACAAGGGGGACTTCGCAGTGGCCGAACATTTTAATTCTGATTCCCATTCCGACGTCTCGATCGATGGCCTCCTCTTGTGCCGAGATGAGACCGTCCTCGGGGTGGAGGAGCAGCACCTTATATTCAGTCTGGGTTCCCTCCAACCCGACTGAATTATCCTTCCAGTAAACAAATACCCCCCACCCACTTCTCTATTCCCCACTCTGAACTTTCATTTCTGCTCACCAGCCTATTACTTCCCCCTGGGTCCCCTCTTTCCCTTTCTCCCATTGCCAAATCTCCTATTCTTTATTCTCCAGCCCTTGACCTGTCCATCACTTGACCTCGCCGATCACCTTCCAGCTCACCTCGTTCCCCTCCCCGACCTTTTTATTCAGATCACTTCCCCTCCTCCTCAGGAATGAAAAAAGGCTCGTGGCCCAAAATGTTGACTGTTTATTCTTTTCCATAGATACTGCCTGTTATGCTGAGTTCCTCCAGCATTTTGTGTGTATTGTTTGGATTTCCAGCGTTTGCAAGCTTTCTCGCGTTTAAATATGGTAATTACCGTAACAATTATGTAGGCTTTGTTCAGATTTTACCTCCGTCACCCGGCCCGGAATCGGATCCAAACTTCACCATGATCGATGCCTGGTGTCGATAGTAGTTTTACATAACTCCAGCCCACCGGAAGCGGCCGTTCGGTCTGTTGTGTTCTTGCAGACACGAGGGTTAAACAGAGAAATCGCACCCTCGGGACACTGAATCACGTGTATGAGTAGTTTCATCTTTCCCCGTTCAGACAGGACAGTGAGATCCAAATCTCTCACGTCCTCTCGGGGGACTGGGAAGTTTATTTCCATCTCTTTCCATGACTACATCTTGCCAAAATGCTGACAGTGTTTTCTGATAAGTGTCCCTAGTAATGAGAGAATTATGTCTTGTTCATTTATCCGGGTTTCTCGGAATTGTGTACATTCCCTCCAGAATTTCCGAAGGAGCAACCCGGGCTGTCTAATATTCCCACATGAATAAAATGGGGAATCTTTATTTTGTTTTACATGTACAGAGGTACAGTGAAAATCGTTTCTTCGGTATTAACCACACAGATCAATACATTACAGCAGTACATTGAGGTAAAACGATACCAGAGTGTGACAACTCATTCTGGTTACAGAGAAAGTGCAGTGCCGGTAGATATGTGGTGCAAGGTCAGATCGATTTAGACTGTGAGCTCCATCTCATCCCGCTGGGGAACATTCAGTTCGCTTATCACAGCCGAATGGACACCATCCCTGAGCCTGGGTGGTATGTTTCTGTTTTATTTTATCTTCGCCCCAGTGGGAGGGTGAGAAGTGAGAATGTTCGAGGTTGTGGTGATCTTTCATTATGTTGGCTGCTTTACTGAGGCGGTGGGAAGTGTAGACTGAGTCCATGGAGGGGAGGTTGGTTTCTGTGATGTGCTCAGCTGTGTCCACAATTCTCCGCTACTTCATTCCGTTAAAGGAAGAGCAGTAGCCGTGTGAAGATGTGAAGTACCGGGATGGGATACTTTCTGCGGTGAATTGATAAAGTGTGTGAAGTAGAAAAGGGCATACACCAAAGTTCTTATTGTTTGTTCTGGCTTTGTTATATTGGAATCTGTTATCTACTAGTGCGTACTATTATTTCAGGATCTGCGTATTGCTGGAGGACCATCAGAGATCGGCCATGATACCCTTCTCCCATCTGGCTCCATCTACTCACCCCCTGCCCAACTGGTTCAACCTCTGTCCAGCCTGCATCCCATCACCTCAGTGACATATATCAACCATCTTGTTCAACCGCTGTCCAGCCTGTATCCTACAACCTCAATGATATATATCGACCGTCTTGCTCAATCTCTGCCCAGCCTGCATCCCATCACCTCAGTGACATTTATCAACAATCTTGTTCAACCTCTCTCCAGCCTGTATCCCACCACCTCAGTGATATATATCAACCATTTTGTTCCACCTCTGTCCAGCCTGTGTCCTACAACCTGAGTGAAAAAATATCAACCTTCTTGTTCAATCTCTGTCCAGCCTGTACCCTACCACATCAATGATAAATATCTACCATCTTGTTCAACATCTGCCCAGCCTGTATCCCATTGCCGCAATGATACATTTCAGGAATCTCTCTTTCAAACTTTGCCATCATTGTGAATTTTTTTTTGGCATCTTTTCCAGGATTTTTTTTTTGATAGTTAGGACTACCAGAGGTTTAATTCAACACAGCACGTGGCAGGGTAAAAGTAGCCATTTCAATTTTAGATTCACTGTTACAAACTGGATGCCGTGTTAATCTTTGACAGAATGGAACTCATAGAATCTGATGTTGGGTTTATTATTTTCTTTTTCTGTTTTTTTTTTGCAGTGAGCCACGTCCTCCGTTTCCAGGGTAACAGCCCGTCAGAGCTGCAGCAAGTGTTGCACTTTTTATCGCTCTGTGGTCACCGCCTCTCAGCGTAGAGACAGTGGCCCCAGGAGCAAATGTAACAGAGTGACAGTGGGAGGAAAGGATGCTGTGAGTATTGACTGTATGGGATGTATTACACCAGGGTCAGAATGAACTCAGAACTAGCAAATGGTTTGGGGTGGGGTGGCATTTACAGTTTAGGGTGTTGCTGATATTTTACAATCAGGTACTATCTGTGCATTAAAATGAAGAGGGAGAGAATACTACAGTTGCAGGAAATTTAAAGTAAGGAGGAGAAAATACTGGAAACGCTCAGCAGCTCGGCAGCACCTTGCACAGTCTCATTTCTGAAACTGGGTCTCCCACCATTTGTCCTTTCAGAGATGTAGTCTGATCTACTGAGTTCCCAGCATTTTCTACTTTATAATTTTACATTTTATTCCTGCTACACTGCAGGAAACATGGCAGCCAGCTATGCCGGGCGAGATCCCACACAGCAAGAAGATTGTAATCAAATGTGTTTGGTTTAGCTGCTGGGGACAGGTTGAAGTGTATCCGCATCCTCCATACAGACCGGGGAACCAGCCGGAGCCCCGGCCCCGGCAGAGGGTCATGAGGTTCCAGTTCCACCTTAGTTTGTGAATCGGAAATGGCAGGAACACCCACAGCAAATCGCCGGCATCAAAGCGTCTTTGTATGGGTGATAATATTGGGCTGGTGACTCTGATGATATGGAACTGGCAGTATACGGGCTTCAGTCCAGGTTGGTAATTCGACAGCCGGGATCGGAATTTTCTCAGTCCGCAGTGAACCTGAAGTCTCGGGCGGTTGGACATGGGTTATGGGGAAATCACCGTCTCCACTGCCCAACAGGACAACATATCTGTCAAGTATTTTTGGAGATTATTTAAGAGTTAACTAGGGAGTTTGGTGAATTAGGCCAGTGATGTTGTTCTTCTGAACTTTGGTAAAGTCCGTAGCAAGATCCCACATGGCAGCTGATCTGGAAGGTTCGGTCACGTTGGATTCACGGGGAGCTGGCGAGGTGGATTCACACTGGGCTCGAGAACAGGAAGCAGAGGGAGATGTTTGAAGCTGGTTTTAGCGAATGGAGGCCTGTGACGAGTGGGATGTGTGTGTCAGTGTAGAGACCTCTAAAATTCATTATTCATGCCATTGATTTGTATGTATGGCACGATTAGCAAGTTTGAATTGAATTGAACTAAATAGAATTGATTTCTTACATCCTTCACATACTTGAGGATTAAAAATCTTTACATTATGTCTCGGTCGAAATGTGCAACGTGCAATCAAATTAATTTATAATAATTTGTAGTAAATTGAACAGTCCATACAATATAGAGTATACTCAAATCAGCGTGAATTAATTAGTCTGATGGCCTGGTAGAAGAAGCTGTCCCGGAGCCTGCTGGTCCTTGGGAATTGGGATATAAACCGTTTTCTTTTTTACAGTCTAAAGGCCACTGCTAGGTTTTCCAGATCTGCTGGCAAATTGCATGCAACACTTTTACATCATCACCTTTGAAAGTTTTAAACAATTCAACTGGACTCCTGTCACATCCTGTAGCCTTATTATTAGCAACGTTTTCTATCGCCCATTCGACTTCACTTTCCAGAATGTCCGGCCCTATATCGTCGAGGGAGTCACGGCAGGTGTCTTCCTGTTGGGATATTTCCTGTACAATTCTTCAGTATATTTCTGCCATCTCTTTTTGATGTCTTCTGCTGTAAGGGCTTCTTTGTCTTTTACTATAGTTATTTTTGCATGAAATGTTCCTTTGATTTCTCTAATCGTCTTGAATAGATCTCTTGTTTTTCTTTTTCCAATTCTGTTGGATTCTTCAGCTTCTTTGCATTGCTCCTTTAAGTATGTTTCCTTACTTCTCCTTTCTATCTTATTGAACGTTGTGTTTATTTGGAGGTGTTTGTTTCAATCTCCATTGTCCTTTACTTCTCTTCTTTTCGCTGCTCAGCTTCCACAGGAATCTATTTTGCTTTCCTGATCTTTTTTTTGTTTGCAATACTTTTTGTTGGCACCTCTTGTGAAATGCTCCTTGCTTCTCTCCATAGCTCTTCTGGTTTTCCCTCTACCGGCTTTAATCCATGAATCTGTTCTTCACCTCCACTGCTTATTTTTGAGGGATGCTATCACCATCAAACTTTGCTGGTACGTTGGTTTTCCTGGCACTCTTCAGTTTCATTCTGAATATTGCAATATTGCAGCTAATGGTCTGAGATTGTCGTAGGACAGAGGGACCGAGGAGTCTAAGTGCACAGTTCGCTCAAGGCGGTGACACGGGGTGGTGAAGAGATGTTTACCACGCCGTCCTTCAACAGTTAGGGTGCTGAGTGCAGGAGTTAGGACATTATTTAATTTATTTTGTTTATTGAGATACAGTGAGACACGCTGCTCATTTAGTCCCCCAATTTGATCCTAGTCTTGTTACAGGGCAATTTACAATGACCAACTAACCATTAAGACGGTTGGGGGTTGGGGTAGCCGGATCACCTGGAGGAAACCCATGCGATCACGGCGAGAACCTGCAAACTCTGATTGGCAACGGCGGGAATTGCAACTGGGTCGTTCGAACTGTAACGACTTGTGTTACCACTATGGGGCCGTTGTATAATTCATTGGTGAGACTGTGTTTGCAGTATGAAGTATAGTTCTAGCCGCTATATGTTTGAAAAGGCTTGGTTAAAGTGGAAAGAGTACAGAGAAGACTTGCGAGTGTGCTGTCCCAGTCCTCAGTGCTGGAGGGAGGATGGCCACTCTATGACTTTACTCCCTGGAATGTAGGAGACTGAGCAGCGACCTCACAAAGTGTTTTAAATTTGAAGGGCAGAGTAACTGACTCACTCTGTTTTATTTGTGTAATTCAGATCATCGCCAGCAGGTGGTGCTTTCTTCCACCCGGACGGCAGACAAGCAGCCGACAATCAACCAACTCAGTCAGAGTCAGAATGTACACAGGTATGTTCACTGGGCTCCTTCTCATTAAAACTCTGTCATCATGGTACACGCGTAGTCAAATGATCAATAGTTCAGAGGAATAAAGGTAGGCGCTAAATGGGCGCAGAAAAACTGTCATCATTGATCCTACTGGTAAAGCGACCTTGAGCACTGGAACAATTCACCAGGCCCAGCGTGGGGAATCACTCTGTGCAAATCTTCACCTGAGTGAAGGGGAAGGAGCTCCTGAAAATACAGTCGGTGTGGGTGAAACTCAGAGAGGAATACAACAGCGGGCAATGTAACAGTCCAGGCAGCAGACAGCCGGTGAAAGAAACAGATGTTTCTTTAGGAAGGGCAATGCTGAATTCTTCCCGGATTTTCAGGTTGTTGCTCAAAGGAGATGAGGGAAGTTTCCCGGTGTCTGTTTTCTGTTGTCGAGTTAAAGAATGTTATATTGTGGGAGAACAGGCTGGGTGCGGGGGGCAATGAACAGGAGAAATTTTAAACAGGGAATCTGGGAGAGGCTACCGAGGCAATGAATGTCCTTGGTGAATAAGGTTAAAGTAAATCAAGAGGGTAAGTAGAGAGGGCAACGCACGCAATGATGGAGGAGCTCACAGGTCAGGCAGCACCTATAGAGGGAAATGAACAATAGACGTTCTGGGTTGAGGAATCTTCAGCGGAGACTTTGTACATTGAGTTCAGTGTTGTCTTGGACACATAAAATAGAGAAGGACTGGAGGAGCATTCTTCTGGGCGAAGGTCTGTGACCAGTAGTCTCCGCAAGGATCACTGGCTCGCTATGCGTCATATGTGATGTAAGTAACTTATTACTCAAAATAATTCTATATATAGAAACACATAGGCGGACTGATTCGTTGATTTACAGACTCGGCGGAGTTGTGTAAATTGGGACTGTTGTCAAAATGTTCAGCATCCAATTAGAAATATGAACGGAGAGACACCAAGTACAGATAGTTCGGGCAAATGCGAGGATTTGAACCTTGGGAGGTCAAGTTCCCGAACGAAGTGTGCAGTGAATGCTGGGGCGATTAGGAAGGCTGATGTATGGACCGGTCTTGTGATGGATGTGCATAGCTTCCTGAAAGTGACAACATAACTGGCAGCGTGCTAAGGACGGGTTGAGGTGTGAGTATGTATTTTTTAAAGTTGTTCTGTAACTGGATAAACTTTGGTTAAGAGACAGTCTCGGTAATGTGCACAAATATGGTAGCCATATCATGAGAATAATGTGGAGGGTCTGGCGAGGGTGCAGACGAGTTTCATCACGATTACAGAATATAATCAGTTACCCAGATTACAGGATATTGGCTGCCAGGAGAGGTCGAACAAACCTGGATTGCTTTTTTGGAGTGTCGGAGTCTGAGGCCTTATCTCAGAGAATTTCATAAATTTACGAGAGGCACAGCACACTTCGATAGTCTGTGACTCAGTGCAAATATCAAGCACTGGAGTGAATAGGTTTAAGGTGAGGGGGTAAAGTTTAAAGGAGATTTAGGACGCATGTTTTCCACAGAGAGCGATCGGTGTCTGGAATGAGCAGCCGAGGGAGGGACTGGAAACAGATACTCAGCAGCATCTGAGAGGCGTTTGAACTCATGAGTAGGCCGGGAACGGAGGGATATTGACCATGTTCCTGAAGATGGGATTGGTTTAAATTGGCATCGTGTCCGCATACACATGGTACACTCTACTATTTTATGCTCTGTGACTGACTACAGATCTGAACTCCGCAATCTCCACCTTCCTGTCAAATTGTGAGGATCACCAACTGTTCCTGTTGACGAGATTCTACATGGAGCGACTGGAGCAGGCGATTGAGGAGGGTGTGGAGGGAGTCGGCTTCATGTTAATGGCCGAGGATCACTTCACCGGGCGAGACTATCACGTAAGTGGGAGGGATATAGACTAACTGTAGATTCTACTGAATCAATCACGGACCGACAGAACGGGCGCAACGGCACCTCTGGGATATTAAAATCCTGCAATGCTTGTGGTGAGCATCAGGAAAAGAATTTTGGTTTTCAGAAACACTGAACCTTCATTTACCAATATAAGCCTCTGTCCAATTTTCTGAACACATTCACTTTTAGACAGGTTAGGATACAGACAATGATTGAGAGCTGATTTTAGTGCTGTGATACTTGACGGACATTGCAAGTAGACAGAGAACCACTTTACACCATTCAGTCTGACATCACATCATGTTCCCAATGCTCGACCTTAACGGCCATTCACCAGAATCTTTTCATTACCCGCGGGCTTCCCACAAATCTAATATATACTGATTTATTTCTCAGATCATTCTCGAGTCAACCTTCAACCCCATCGTCAATTGAACAGGCAGTGCTGAATATCGTCTCTCTTTTCAACAACTGACGCTCTTGCTTTCGATCAATATCCCAACATGCCTTATGGTTCAGTTACCTTCTGTTTCTTGTCACTGTTCCATTTGGAGTCTCTAATTGCTACAGCATATACTGTTAACACTGGGAACTGCAAAATAATACGATTGAAAATAGTCCAAGAACTGCAGCTAACACGGAATTACCAAGAAACTCCTTTCTAATGGTCCTCGTGTTACTGGGGCGCATTCACCTATAGCTTCGTATATATAATTATCTGGATAGACAGGGTATGATTAGGGACAGTCAACATGGATTTGTGCGTGGAAGGTCATGTTTGACAAATCTTACTGAATTTTTTGAAGAGGTTGCTAGGAAAGTTGATGGGGTAAAGCGGTGGATATTGTCTATATGGACTTCAGTTAGGCCTTTGACAAAGTTCCACACGGAAGGTTAGTTAGGAAGGTTCAATCGGCAGGTATTAATATCTAAGTAGTAAAATAGATTCAGCAGTGGCTAGATGGGAGATGCCAGAGAGCAGTGGTGGATAGCTATTTGTCAGATTGGAGGCTGGTGTCCAGTGATGTGCCTCAGGGACCTGTACTAGGCCCAATGTTGTTTGTCATATATATTAATGATCTGGATGATGGGGTGGTAAATTGGATCAGTAAGTATGCAGATGATACTAAGATTGGTGGAGCAGTAGATAATGAAGTAGGTTTTCAAAGCTTGCAGAGAGATTTGGGCCAGTTAGAAGAGTGGGCTGAAAGCTGGCAGATGGAGTTTAATGCTGATAAATGTGAGGTGCTACATTTTGGTAGGACTAATCAAAATAGGACATACATGGTAAATGATAGGGCATTGAAGAATGCAGTAGAACAGAGAGATCTATGAATAATGGTGCATAGTTTCCTGAAGTTGGAATCTCATGTTGATAGGGTGGTGAAGAAAACTTTTGGTATGCTGGCCTTTGTAAATCAGAGCATTGAGTATAGGAGTCGGGATGTAATGTTGAAATTGTACAAGGCATTGGTAAGGCCAAATTTGGAGTATTGTGTACAGTTCTGGTCACCGAATTATCTCAACAAAATTGAAAGAGTACTAGAATGTTGCCTGGGTTTCATCTCCTAGGTTACAGAGAAAGGTTGAACAAGTTGGGTCTTTATTCTTTGGAGCGTAGAAGGTTGAGGGGGGACGTGATAGAGGTATTTAAAATTATGAGGGCGATAGATAGAGTTGACGTGGATAGGCTTTTTTTCCATTGAGAGTGGAGGAGAGTCAAACAAGAGGACATGAGTTGAGAGTTAAAGGGCAAAAGTTTAGGAGTAACAGGAGGGGGAACTTCTTTACTCAGAGAGTGGTAGCTGTGTGGAACGAGCTTCCAGCAGAAGTGGTTGTCATTTAAAGTTAAATTGGATAGCTATTCGGAGAGGAAAAGAATGGAGGATAATGGACTGAGTGCAGGTCGGTGGGACTAGGTGAGAGTAAGAGTTCGGCACGGACTAGAAGGTACGAGATGACCTGTTTCCTTGCTGTAATTGTTATATAGTTATATGCTTACCAGACTGAATTTTAGTGAAGAGCCACACGTTATTCCTATCCCTAACATTCCACATGAGACAGCTTGTCATAGTTTGACTTAGCCATAGTCATCGAACTCTACAGTACAACAACAGGCTCTTCGGCCCATCAAGTCCACACTGACCTATTATATGTCAAGTCGCATTGATCTGCACACCGATTAGATGCATCCATACCCCTCTCATTCATGTACTTATCCAACTTGTTTTTAAATGTTCAAATCGAATGCAAATGTACCACTTCCGACGGCAGCTCGTTCCGGACTCTCACCAGCTTCAGAGGAAGAAGTTCTCCCTCAAATTTTCTTTCATCTTTCCTCCTTGATCCATGACCTCTAATTCCGGTCTCACCCAACCTCAGTAACAGATGCCTGTTTGCATCTACTTTATCTGTACAATTTATAAACTTTTTTCCCTCTATCACATCTCTTCTGGTCCTCCTACACTCTATGACAGTCCTAACCTATTCAAACTTTCCCTATATCTCAGGCCCTCAAGTCCTGACAAAACCTTGTATTGTTTTTCTGCACTCGTTCAATCATATTGATATCGTTCCGAGAGGTAGGTGCTCCCATTGCTCCCAATTAGTCCCTGCAAGATCAAATTTGACATAGTATTCCAACTTCTGTCTTCAATACTTTGATTTATGAAATCCCATATTCTAAAGTTTTTAGCAGGACATCTACCTTTGACAAAACTTTTAAGAAATTTTGCATCGGTATTCCCTGATACCTTGTTTTTACCGCACCGCTCAATGCCCAACCAGTCAATGTCTTAATGTTATCGTGGCTTGGCCTCAAATAGTGCACACTTCACACTTGTCTTCATTAAATTCTATCTGCCAAACTCCATTCCACTTCTTTCCAGCTGTTCCAGGTCCCGCTGCAAGCTCTGATAAACTTCCTCGCCATTAATACGTTGATGTCATCCACAGATTTGCTGACTCTGTGTACCACATTGTCATCCAGAGCATTTATATACAGTATATGACATACAACACCAGGTCCAGTACAGATCCCTGAAGCACACCACTGGTCTAAGACCGCCAGTAAGTCAAGCAAATTTCTACACGAATCCAATATCTAAACTAACTTACTACCATGTCATGAATGCCAAGCAATTTAATCTTATTGACCAGGCTGCCATGGAGGACCTTGTCAAAGGCCTCGCTGAAGTCCATGTATACAACATACACTCACTTGCCTTCATTACTCGTTTAGTAACGTCATCGAGAAACCATAAGACTGGTTAGACAGGATATACCAGGTACAAATCAGTGTTGACTATCCCTAATGAATCCTTACCCATCCAAATACTCATATCCAGTCCTTCAGAATACCTGCCAATAACTTTACCATCACTGGTGTTAGGCTCATCAACCTGTAATTCCCTGGCTTTTTCTTACAGCCTTTTCAAACACCAGAACAACATTATCTACCCTCCAATACTTCCACATCTGACGTTCTAAATATCTTTACTGGAGCACCTGCAATCTCTGCACTCACCTCAGACAATTACGAAGGAAAACCTTGGGGATTTACCCCCCTAATCTGACTCAAGACAGAAACCACCTCCTCCTCTGTAATCTGTATAGAGTCCATGATCTCACTGCTGTTTTGCCTCACTCTAAAGACGCTGGTATGTCTCCTGAGTAAATATAATTGCAAAAAATCAATTTTAAATCTCCCCCACCTACTTCGGCTTCATGCACAAATGCCCACTCTGAACTTCAAGAGGACCAATTTAGTCCGTTGGTATATTTTTGTTCCAAATATATTTCATGAAGGATTTGGGGATCTGTTTTCCCTTGTCTGCTAGAGCAAACTCATGCCGTACTTTCACCCTCTTGATTTCCTACTTTAGTAACTCTTGCATTTCTTGTACTCATCAAGTACCTCATTTGATCCTTCGAGCCTATACTTGTGATGTGCTCAGGGCCTTGATATCTCTAAAAAAACAATGTTCTCTAAACGAAGGTACCCCTGCCTTTTATTCTGTCAGGAACTTTCAAACTCTGTACTTGTGGTCATTTATGCATTTGAACTCTGTACTCTCAAAATATCAGTTTTGGAGGGTTCACACTTACCAAGCACATCTGTACCAGAAGACAACCAGTCCCAATCCACTTTCATCAGATCCTTTCTGGTACCATTAAAATTGGCCTTTCTCCAAATTAGAATCTTAACCCGAGGACCAGACCTATCCTTTTCCATAATGATATTTAAACTAATGGCATTATGATCACCAGATCCAAAGTGTTCTCCTGCACACACCTCTGCCGCTTGCCCTGTCTTGTTCCCTAATAGTAATTCCAGAATGCGCTCTCTCCAGTTGTGACCTGAGTATATTGATTACAGAAACTTCCCTGGACACGTTTGACCTGCACTATCCCATCCAGCCCTTTAACCCAGTGAGTCAGTCAATAAATGGAAAGTCAATTGTCTACCATCAGAATCTTATGTTTCTTGTTTCTGTGATCTCCCTGCACGTTTGTTCTTCTAAACCCCATTGATTATTGGGTGCTCTATAATATAATCCAACTAACATGGTCATCCCTTTCTTATTCCGTAGTTTCACCTATGTAGTCTCATTGGACCAGCTGTCCAGTTTGTCCTGTCTGAGCAATGCAGTGACATTTTCTCTGACTAGTTATGCCACCCGTCCCTCTGTAATCCCTCCCACTCTATCGAATCGTGTCTAATGCAACGGAACACTGGAATGCTGAGCTGTTAATCCTGCACCTCCTCCAACCAAATCACAACAATGGTTACAATGCTGTAATTCAATGTGCTGATCCTCATGCTAGGCTGATCTGTCTTTCATACAGTACTCCTTGCATTGAAATAATACGTAGTTTGGGAAAAACGATTCTCATCCTTTAGTTTCCCGACTTTGTATGTTGGCTTAACAACATCTTTCCCACACAACCACTCCACCATCCATGCTGGTTCCTCACCCCCTGCAACTCAAGTTTAACACCTCCCCCTCCCCATGCAGCGCTAACAACCCTTCCCACAGGGGTATCAGTCTGCCTCCAGTTCGGGTGTAAAACGATCACAGGTGTCCAGGCCACAACTTCCTTGGAAGAGAGCCCAAACATCCAAACATCTGAAGCCCTCGGTCATGCACCATCTCATCAGCCAGACGTTGAACTGTATTATCGTCCTATTTCAGTCCTCCCCAGCATGGGGCACGGGTAGCAATCTTAAGAACACAACCCTGGAGTTCCTGCACTTCAGTTTAGCATCTAACTCCATGAACTCACTTTGCAGGACCTCATCACACTTACTACTCTTGTCATTGGTACCAACGTGGACCATGACCTCTGGCTGCTCACACTGCCCTTAAGAAAGTTTCAGACTCGAACTGAGATATCCCTGATACACCATCCAGAAATATTGTTCTCGTCAACAGAATCTCCAGTCTGTTTTCCTAACCGCGGAATTCCCCCTGTTAGTTCAGCTCACGCTTCTCACTCGTTCTGAGTCACAAAACCAAACTCGGTATCAGAGGCTTAATGACCGTGGCTTTCCTCTGCTAGGTCATACCCCGAAACAGAAATCTGTATACCTGTTACAGAGGAGTTTCCTGCAGTGGCTGCCTCTCAGTTACCTGTGTCCTGCGCCTTAGGTATAGCTCCATCCCTGTATAGCCTGTCAGTCAACCTCTCATCCTCTTGAATGATCCTGGGTTCAACCAGCTCCAGTTCCAATTCCTGATCACAGTCTGTAAGAAGCTGCAGCTGGATGCAATTCCTGAAGGTGTAGTTATCTGGGACACTGGCGGTCTCCCTGCCTTGCTACACGCAGTATGAAGAGCATTCCACTATCCTGCCTGGTATTCTCACTGTTCTAACCGTGAAAAGGAAGGGAAAATACTATCCAAAATCTACCTAAAGCCTCCACCTTGCCTCACTGAACCTTCTCTGACACAAAGCCTCAACTCCCCACTCTATCCCTGGCTCACTCACACTGTGTCTACTCCACTTAAAACTTGCCAAGCGGATGTTTCCCGACAATCTGTGGCGTTGAGAAGGACATGACTGACCCCGCTCACTTCTTTTAAATTCTTTCCCCCACTATGAACACTTCAATGGCTGTTAGTGATTTGCGGCGAGCAGAATGCACTGGGTCAGTCCATGTTCAGGGTAGATTTGTACCCATCCCTCCGCTCCTCGATATATTCCCCATTGTTCATTACAGAGCGTGACTGAGCTGGCGGAGAAGGGAAACCGAGCGGGCGCTTCCAAACTCCTCCTGGATCTGGTGATGGAGAAGGGCTCCGGGGCCCGGAGGGTGATGTGGGAATCCTTTGTGAAACTACACCACCATTTACCGAAGCTGAGCGGAATATTGAATGAAATACGGGAACGTGGTACGGTGAACAATACACTGTGTGTTACAGATGTAAATGCTGATGAATTTACAGTATTACACAGACCAGACTTCATGCAGGTTAATCTGTTGAACAGGTGACAGCCAGTTCGCCTACATGGACACTGAGCGGGGTGTATCTGAAGTGCCGGTGCATCTGAAGGGTAAGAGATGGAACGGAAATCTCAAAGTCTTTATTTCACTCTGACAGTCTGAATACCTGTATTTAGAGGCCGGTTTAGAGACTGCCAGAGTCGGGAAGACAGGTTTTTGTTGCTGTGGCTGAAGGACAGAAAGCGATTTTCATTTGCCACAACACCCGACACCTTCCGGGTCTCAGGCTGTGCACCCAGAGGCCTCTACGAGTTTGATAAACAGACATTCCAGTCAGTCAGAGATGAAACCACGGCGTTCCCCTTTCTGTAGGGCCGAATATCCTGGGATCTGACAAAACTGAAGGCAAACCATTCCCATTGGAACATCCAACTTCAACAAGGGAAATCTCATACCTCCGATCCAAAGCGAAGCCGAGAGTTGTTGTTATTCCTCCAAAGCCCACAAGACGTAGCAGCAGAATTAGGCCATTCAGCCCATCAGTCTGCTCCGCCATTCCATCATGGCTAATCCCAGATCCCAGTCAGCCCCATACACCTGCCCTCTCGCCATATCCTTTGATGCCCTGACCGATCAGGAACTTCTGCCTTAAATATACCCATGGACTCGGCCTCCACTGCAGTCTGTGACAGAGCATTCCACAGATTCAGTACTCTCTAGCTAAAACGAAATCCTCCTTACCTGTTTTAAAGCATCGCCCTTCAATTTTGAGGCTGTGCCCTCTAGTTCTGGATATCCACCCTGTCTGGTCCTTTCAACATTTGGTAGGTTTCAAACACATTCCCTCGTATTCCTCAAAATTCCAGTGAGTATAGGCCCAAAGTTGCCAAAACTCACCTCATATGTTAACCCCTTCATTCCCAGAATCATCCTCTTGAATCTCCTCTGGACCCTCTCTAATGACAACACATCTTTTCAGAGGTATGGGACACAAAACTGTTGACAATACTCCAACTGCGGCAAAAAATACCGTCTTGTAAAGGCTCAGCATTTATATTAGATGCATCATCGAACATTTACAACACTCTATTCCATCTGCCACTTTTTGCCCATTCTTCCAATTTGTCTCAGTCCTGTTGCAATCGCACTACCTACCCCTGCACCTATCTCTGTATCATCCTCAAACTTTCATTCCATCGTCTACATCATTGACAAACAATCTGAAAGCCAGTGGTCCCAATACTGATCCCTGTGGAACAGCACCAGTCAATGGCAGCCGACCAGAAAAGGCCCCTTTTATTCCCACTCGCTGCCTGTCAGTAATTCCGCGACACATGCCAGTATCTTTCCTGTGACACCATAGATTTTTATCTGGTTAAGCAGACTCATGTGCAGCACCCTATCAAATGCCTTCTGAAATTCCAAGTAAATGCCATCCACTGACTCCTTTGTCCACCCTGCTTCTGACTTCCTCGATGAATTCTAACAAAACCCACGCTAACTTACTTTGTCATTAGTCTCCAAGTACCTTGAAATCTCAACCTTAATAGGAGACTCCAACTCTTTCCCAATCACTGAGGTTTGGCTAACTGGCCTATAATTTTCTTTCTTTTGCCCTCTTCCCTTCTTAAAGAGTAGAGGTACAATTGCAATCTTCCAGTCCTCCAGGACCATGCCCGAATCAAGTGATTCTTCAAAGTTCATGACCAATGCATCCGTCAACTCTTCAGCATCCTCTCTCATGACTGTGGGATGTAGTCCATCTGGCACAGGTGACTTTGCACCTTAAGAGCTTTCAGTATGCCGAGAACTTTTTAATTTGTAATAGAATGGCACTCACTCCTGCTGCCTGTCACTCGCAGACCACTTCACGCTGCTAGCGTCTTGCACAGGGAAGATATATGTAAAGTACACATTAAGTTATTCTGCCATTTGTTTGTCCACCATTACTATGTCACCAACATCATTTTCCAGTGTTCCAGTATCAACTCTCACTTCCTTCTTGCTGTTTATATAACTGAAAAAAAGTGTTTAGTGTTTATTATCCTGCTTTATATTATTGGCTTTTCTGCCCTCATATTTCATCTTTCCCCTTCTTATAGCTTTTTTAGTTGCCTTTTGTTGGATTTTAAAAGTTTTCTATTCATCCAACTTTCCCTCACGTTTGTTGTCTTGTATGCCCTTTCCTTGGCTTTTATGTAGTCTTTAAATTCCTTTGTCAACTATGGTGGCCTATACGTGCCACTTGAGAACCTCTGCCTCTGTAGCCCATATCTATCCTGCAACTTGTGACCTGTTCCCGGAAGCATCAGCCATCTCAGCTCTGCCGTCATCTCCACTGGTATCCTTCTCCAATCTACCTGGGTAAGCTTCTCTCTCGTGCCTCTGTAATTCCCTTTATTCCATTGCGATACTGATACTGCAAGTTATGCTTCTCCCTCTCAAACTGCAGAATCAATTCATTCATTCATTCAAATGATGATCACTACCTCTTAAGGGTTCTTTTACATTAAGCTCCCTCATAGGATCAGGGTTATTGCACAACACCCAATCAAAGATAGCCCTTCCCTGAGTATTGCTAAGCACAAACTGCTCTAAAACGCTAACTCATCGGTATTCAGTAAAATCCCTCTCTTGCGATCCAACTCCTGAAGTTTGTTTGATTTTCTTATTCCGCGTGCATATTGAAGTCCCCCATTACAATTGCGTCATCACATTTATTACATGCCTTTTCCAGCTCCCTTTGCAATCTCAACCCCACACCTTCGCTACTATTTGCAGGGCAATAAAGGATTCCCATAAATCTTTTTTTTTTAACCGTTGCGGATTCTTATGTCCACCCACAAAGATTCAACATTCTCTGACCCTATGCCATCACTTTTCTAAAGATGTGATTCTATCTCGAACCAACACAGCTACAATACCACCGCCTATGCCTTCCTGCCTGTCCTTTCGACAAGACGTACATCCTGTACCGTTAAGCTCCCAACTGTGGTCTTCTTTCAGCCACAACTCAGTGATGCCCACAACATCATTCCAACCAATCTCTAATTGCGCCAAGCGTTCGTCCAGCCTATTCCGAACGCTGCGCGCATTTAAATACAATGCGTTCAGTCCTGCATCTGCGCCCTTTTGAATTTTGTCTATGTGGTACAATTTAACACTTTGCTCTGTCTGTATGTGAACCCAGTCATTGGCTTGTCCTTCCTTACATTCATGTTACACCCATCGTCTACTTGTAAACCTGCTGGTTCATCCACAACTCTATCGTCCGAGTTCCAATCCCCCTGACATTTTAGCTTAAAACACTCCCAACAGCTCCAGTAAATCTGCCCGTAAGAATATTGGTCCTCATCGGATTCACGTGCAACGCGTCCCTTTTGTACAGGTCTTACCTGCCCCAGAAGTGGTCCCAATTATCCAGAAATCTGAATCACTGCCCCCTGCTCCAAAACCTCAACCACACATTTCTCTGCCACCTCATTCTATTCCTATTTCCACTGTCGGGTGGCACAGGCAGCTGTCCTGAGATGACTACTTTTGAGGTCCTGCTTCTCAGCTTTTTTTTTCTAGCTCCATATGTTCTGTTTTCCAGACCTCCTCCCTTTTCTCTTCCTATGTCGTCGGTACGAACGTTTGCCCCGACCTCTGGCTGCTCAACATCCTTTCTCGGGATATTGTGGATGTGTCCAGAAACATTTCGGACAATGGCACCTGAGAGGCGAAGACCATCGGTGTTTCCATTTTCTGTCCACAGAATCACCTACCTATAGACTCCCTTATTACCGCTGCCATTCTCTTCAGCTTCCGGCTGTTCCGCGCATCACTGAGGAATTGCCTGAGTTCATGTACCAGCTCCTCGGAGATGAAGAGACTGTAGACTAGTGTGGGGCGTGTTACATCATTACTGGCTCAGCCTGGAAAGGGAAACAGAAATTATGTTACTTTTCTGTGGCTTAGTGCTGACAGTTTAATCCTAAAGGAGTGTCAAGAACATGGGGTCCATTGTGAGAAAAGTAAATGTCAGTAGAGCAAGTAAATTGCTCCCCACCCCCCCCCCCCCCCGCCAGTGTTACCCTCTGCAGTGCAGAGTGGAGCCTTAACAGCGAATCAGATCAGAAATGTTTCTGGGCCATCGTTCATTTTCAGACACTCTGTCTCTGATCTCCGGATTTCACCCAAACAATGTCTTTAACAAGTTTTTTTTTATTAAAGAATATATGTAGTACTCTCCATGTTCATCAGACCAGGCATTGATAACCTATTTCTATCTCTCCTAAGATGTTCGACAGAAACACAAGGAGACTCTGCGGGCACAAACTGAAACACTGAGAGTGAACACGATCCTGATGACGGAGAAGGTGAAGGTTTTCCAGCTGGTTGATCGATACGCTGAGCTCACGGTCATTTCTACTGTTCGAGATCGGACACTGGTGGAACATGAGCTGCTGGCAAGAGGCAGGGACCATGAGGAGTGGAGAGAGAAATATCTCCGGGGAGAGCTGGAAAAAATTCGGACTGACCAGTTGTTCCAGAGGAGTTTTGTTCAAAACTTTAAAAAATCTGTCTTTGGAAACAAAACAGGTATGTTCGCAGCAGTGGCCGGAGTCCCGGGAATCGGGAAAACAACAATGGTACAAAAGATTGTTTATGACTGGGCCACAGGGGAAATCTACCAACAATTCCAGTTTGTCTTCAGTTTCAAATTCCGGGATTTAAACTCCATTAACTGTAAGATAAACCTGAGAGAACTGATTCTGGATCAGTATCCATACTTTGGGAATTTACTGAGAGAGGTCTGGAAGAATCCCGAGGGATTGCTGTTTATATTCGATGGTTTGGATGAATTCAAACACAGAATCGATTTTGCTGACAGTCGCAGAGATACAGAACCCAAACACCAGTGCCCAGATCCTGAGTGGTGGTGTGAAGTGTCTGACATTGTGTGCAGTTTAATCCAGGGCAAGCTGCTCCCAGGGTGTTCAGTGCTGGTGACCACACGTCCCACAGCGTTACATTTATTGGAAAAGGCGGATATCAATGTCCGGGCTGAAATCCTGGGATTTGTTGATGAGGAACGGAAGGAATATTTCATCAGACATTTTGAAGATCAGACAGTGGCAGCAGCTGTTTTCAAACACGTGGAGGAGAACGAGATCCTGTACACCATGAGCTACAACCCCTCCTACTGCTGGATCCTCGCTCTGGCGCTCGGCCCCTTCTTCACACAAAGAGTCAGGGACCCGCAGCGAGTTCCCAAGACCATCACCCAACTATATTGCTACTATATTTACAACATCCTGAAAAACCACGGCCGTGAGATTGAGAACCCCCGTGATGTGTTTCTCAGGGTTGGTCAGATGGCCTTCAGAGGGGTGTCCCAGAGGAAGATTGTGTTTACAGATGGAGATTTGATCAACTACAATCTGCAGCCTTCGCAGTTCCTGTCCGGATTCCTGTTGGAGCTTTTGGAGAGAGAGGATTCTGCCCGGAGCATGGTGTACACATTCCCACACCTCACCATCCAAGAGTTTGTAGCTGCTATCGCACAATTCCTGACTCTACATCCCGGGAATATCCTGAAATTCCTCACTGAAGCCCACAATACGACAGACGGTCGATTTGATATATTTCTCCGTTTTATTGCTGGTCTGTCCTCCCCAATGACAGCTAGGGGCCTGGAGGAGTTTCTGGGCCCATTTCCTCATGAAACAACCTGCCGGGTGATTGACTGGGTGAAGGAGGAGGTTACACGCCAGAGTGGAAACACATGGAGTGGAGTTGGTAGAAGGAGCCTCCTGAACACATTGCACTACCTGTTTGAGTCTCAGAATCGTGGACTGGCTCAGGCCGCACTGGGATCAGTGGAAACACTTTCATTCAGTGGAATGACACTGACTCCGATTGACTGCACGGTCCTGTCTCATGTCATCGTACCCTGTGATACAATAAAACACCTCAACCTGGGGAACTGCCACATTCAGTGTGAAGGAATCCAGCGGCTGGGACCCGGGCTGCACAAGTGCCAGGATTTGAGGTAACTCTGAACTGTGAAATTGTTCCATTGTGTTGTTTCAATGCAAAGTGTTTTGGGTTAAACTGCGATAAATTAGACTGTGAAGAATTGTGATAAATGCCAGGGAATCGTCAGTAATTCCCCAAGGACAGGAGGGTTCTGCGGTTCCTTGTGAAGGGATGTTGGAAACTTCATCAGATCAGTGAACAACGGCCATTGGTTTAATGGTAGTAAATCACAGGAATGGCTGTGTTTCTCCCTGCCTCTGACACGTCCATTGACAATGTTCCTGATCACTGTTACTGACACCCAGACCAACATTGACAGCAAAAGGTGGGTCAGAGATTCACACCCCCTTCCCAGTGAGGGATAAGAGACCGTCAGCAGACTGTCCAGTGAGAATGAAAGAAATACCATTGTGAGATTGTCCTACCCTGCCCTTCCCCGTGTGTGACTATCACCATCAGCCCACCTGAATGACTTTGTTTACTCCCAGATACCCAGACTGCATGGGCACATCTCCTCTCCTAATTATGATCCTAGGTTCAGACCCATCCCTCCTGTACAATCTATTGCTGCATCCTCTCCTCTTGTAGGATCATCGTTTCCCCCTCGGGCCCTCCTGTGGGACCTCTCATCCACATTCCCCTTCCTTTCTTGGGGATCTCTTCCCCATACCCATTCCTCCTGCGGGCTCTCTCATCCCTATAACCCTTCCTTTCTTCGGTTTCTCTCTTCATCACCCTTCCGCCTTGTGGATCCCTGTTCCCCATCCCCTTTTCTCCTGTCCGATCTCTCTTCCCCTTCCCCCTTCCTCATGTGGGATCTCCCTCTCTCATCCCACTTCTTCCTGCAGGTTCGGTTTTCCTATCCCTTTCCCTCAGGTGGGACTTCCATTTACAAATCTTCCTCACTGTGGGACTTTTTCCCATCCTTCATCCCTGCCCCTCCCGACCCTCTCACATCATGAACACGTTTCTAACCATCGGGGAATGAGACAGAAAATGTGGAGTTTACAGGGTCACACCGACAGACTAAATTACTGACATTTGGTGAATATCCTGGAGCTGGGCAGTGAGGGACATTGACAGTGATGGGAACTCCGATCAGAGATTTACTGAAGGGTTTAGTCTTTCCTGAAATATCCGAGTGAGAGAAATTCCCTCAGACCCGCGGTTTGAATCACTTTGTTCATCAAGTTGTCTGTTTGTGTTTAGACTTGGGAGGAATAAACTGGGAGATTCAGGAGTGAAACTGGTGTCTGCGGCTCTGAGGAACCCGGAGTGTAAAATACAGAAACTCGGGTAAGTACCAGACTATGGGAGATTGTGTTTACAGTCACTGGGTGTCTGACACTGAACATTAATGTGATCAGCAATTGTGTTATGATGAACACTGGGTATTTGTACCGTCTCCTGTCTCTCTGTGTCCTTCACCCTCACTCTCTCTTATCTCCAGGCTGTTCAAGGTCGGTCTCACAGATTCTGGTGCCGAGGATCTCGCCTCCGCTCTCACTACAAACTCATCACTGACGGAGCTGGACCTGAGTGGTAATAAACTGGGAGATTCAGGAGTGAAACTGGTGTCTGCGGCTCTGAGGAACCCGGAGTGTAAAATACAGAAACTGGTGTAAGTACCAGACTGTGGGAGATTGTGTTTACAGTCACTGGGTGTCTGACACTGAATATTAATGTGATCAGTAATTGTGTTACTGATAAACACTGGGGATTTGTACCGTCTCCTGTCTCTCTGTGTCCTTCACCCTCACTCTCTCTCATCTCCAGGCTGAGGGATGTCGGTCTCACAGATTCTGGTGCCGAGGATCTCGCCTCCGCTCTCAGTACAAACCCATCACTGACGGAGCTGAACATGAGTGGTAATAAACTGGGAGATTCAGGAGTGAAACTGGTGTCTGCGGCTCTGAGGAACCCGGAGTGTAAAATACAGAAACTGTGGTAAGTACCAGACTGTGGGAGATTGTGTTTACAGTCACTGGGTGTCTGACACTGAACATAATGTGATCAGTAATTGAGTTACTGATAAACACTGGGGATTTGTACCGTCTCCAGTCTCTCTGTGTCCTTCACCCTCACTCTCTCTCATCTCCAGGCTGTTCAACGTCGGTCTGACAGATTCTGGTGTCGAGGATCTCGTCTGCGCTCTCAGTACAAACCCATCACTGACAGTACTGGACCTGGGACCAAACTCACTCACAGATCGATCTGTCCCCGCTCTCCGCCGCCTCATACTGACCCTCCCGAATCTGGAGCAAATCGAGTGAGTGTTTGTGTCAATGTTCAATGTGATAAAATATCAGCGGATCTGCGGGTTTTCTGGTGGTATTTGTCTGTGAGTGTTGTTGAAACATTAACCCCAGTCCCCTGCGACTGACACTGTTGTGTAATCTGTTTATTTCAATTTTATTCTTCCATCTATTTCAGGCTGGTTAACAATCTGTTCAGTGAGACTGGGAGGAAGGAACTGAGATCTCTGCAGGAAACCAGACCCGGACTGACAGTGACCGTGTGAACATCCCCGCCCGCGGAATGGGATCATTTTGGCCGATTGTCCGCCCTCCCCTTTAACTCCCACCCTCCCCTTACCTTTAATGTCCACTGCCAGGTTTAATTCCCAACAGTTCTAACGGAACTGGCTCCAGTCTCACGCTCTGTGACATCAGAAGCACTCCCGCTGTGATGTATTTCTGCCTGTTGTACAGCGGCACAGCTTCCGCCGGATGTGCTGGTTCATGCCCACCTCCCTGCCCCCCCCAGACACGTGAGACGCCGGAGAATTGCACAAATAGGAAGAGCCCGGGGGACGGGGCTCAGTCTGGGACGCCGGTGTCCCGGGGTGGGATTATCCCGGGAGAGAATCCTTTTGCTCCCTTTGCTGAGGACGGTGCATTCGGCAGTCTGGCCGATATAATGATGTTAAATTGGCAAATACCTCGGCAGTGACCCTGGATCTGCAGCGATCTCAGACACGGCCCTGAAGTGTGATTTTATAATCATCGGTTCCCCAATGCAGAGTGACAGTGAGAAACGGGACTGGTTATTCAACCGGTCACTCGTTGTCGCCGGTCAGTTAATTGTGTGTGACTGTGAGTGAGTCGGGAGCAGCTTATTTATTCCCGCACGTCAGCAGCTCACACATTGTTTAATTTACATTTGTCATGATGAAATCAATAAACCGCTGTCACTTCCTGTCTTGGTGTCGGACTTGAGTTTTATTTGAGGTTTCTGCCCTGTGCACTGCAACAGTGTGTCGGAGCTCCTCACACTAACACAGTAGCATCTCAGCTCCAGGCAGAGGGAGGTCGGACTGGCAGAGTCTGGGTGGCAAGGATCGCATCTCCACCTAATCTCCATCCTGGCTAACTGATCCCCTCTTGCCACCACGCAGACAGTTAAAATCGACGATAATATCGACGTTAATCTACGGAGGTCGCGAGTACGAGAGGGATAAGGGATGGATACCAATGTTAAACACGGAGTAAAGATCCCTCCACACTGTCCATCCCACACTCCCGGGGTCAGGCACGGAGTGAAGCTCTCTCCGAACTGTCCAATCTCACCCTCTGCGGTGGAGCAGTAGCCCAGGATGAAATTGAAGATGAGGATAATTTTGCAAAAACGAAACCACACCCCTTACCGTCCTCTCTCACTGTCGGCACTCCTAACGGGACCCATCTCTTACCGTTCACTCACACAGACCTTGCTGTCAACCAAACGCCACCTTTTCCTATTCATTCCCACCATTTGCACTCGCAATAGACGCCACCCCTTCCCATTCACTCCCAATGGGACCCAGCCCTTCCCATTCACTCCCACCATCTGCCTCCCAATGGGACCCTTCCAGTTCATTTCCAGCTGGAATGGGGTCTTGAAAATCCTCGGGAACGCCGGAATTCTGTATTTGACTGAACTCGTCACGGGGTTTACGAAATTTGACGAGAACGCCGATGGGTTTATTTGTTACACGGAAAGTCCAGGGTCGTGTGAATGTTGACGGCTTTGTAACATTGATGATGATTTATCTCTAGTCGGAGACAGTGGATACGATCAGACTGAAGGACCTTCGACACTCCTTCCTGAACATGGCATGGTGGGGGGGGGGGGGCTGTGAGAGAGGTTTATAGTTTTCTTGTCCCCACGCCGGGTGATTCATTGCTCCCGGTTCCCGGTGTCCACATAGCACACAGGAAGTTATACAGGACACAGTTACCGGTCTCCATATCCCAAACTGGGAATTTTGCCAGACACGGTTCCCGATCTCTGTCTCCACACTGAGAGTTTTACCGCGCACGGTGTAGGGTCTCTGTACCGACACCGGGAATATTACCACACAAGTTTCCTGGTGTCTGCATCCTCTTCTCTCCACGACACTTGGAGTAATAGCGCACAGGATCCGAAGATGAGGATGTCGTTATGACTTTGTTCATAATAGTCCTTGCATTAAAATAGACACATTTAAAACCATCGGTCTGAGCGCGTCCCTTCTCTATCACCTGCCTACGCTCCTTCTCACACTGTATACAATCTTACTCTACTTGTGAGCCAACCGCTTCTCCCTCTGTCTCTTCATTTCGGTTCCCACCCCCAGAAATTCTAGTTTAAGCTCTCCGGAATACCCTTAGCAAACCTCGCCGCTAGGATATTGGTCCCCTCTGGGATTCAAGTGCAACCCGTCCCTTTGTACAGGTCACTCCTGCCCCAGAAGAGGTCCCAATGATCCAGAAATCTGAATCCCTGCCCCCTGTCCCAATCCCTCAGCCACGCATTTATCCTCCACCTCATTCTATTCTAATACTCACTGTCGTGTGGCACGGACGGTAATCCCGAGAATTCTACCTTTGAGGTCCTACTTCTCAACTTCCTTCCTAACTCCCTGTAATCAGTGTTCAGGACCTCCTCCTTTTTCTTACCTATGTCATTGGTACCAATATGTACCACGGCCTCCGGCTGTTCACCTCCCCACTTCAGAGTATTGTGGACACGATCAGAAACATCCCGGACCCTGGCCCCTGGGAGGCAAACCACGATCCGAGTTTCTTTCCTGCGTCCACATAATTGCCGGTCTGACCCCCTAACTGTAGAGTCTCCTATCACTGTTGCCATCCTCTTCCTTTAAAGAGGAATAAGCTGGAACGGGGTCTTACACTGGCCAGGCGTTCCTCTTGATCTTAATGGTTCGAAACCCTGTTGCTCGTTTCAATTGTTTGTATGATTTTTATGTTTTCCTCTTGCACATTGAGCGTTTTCCTTTGATTGTTATCTTTGATCTTTATTTGTCTTTAATTGGGTTCTTTCGAGTTTCTTACTTTGTGACGACCTGTGAGCAAGCAAATCTCAAGGCTGTACAATGTATACATTCATTGAAATGAATTCAATTGAATTAACTTTATGTCTTAGATCCTTCACATATATAAGGAATAAAAATCTTTACGTTACGTCTCCATCTAAATGTGCAATGTGCAATCACAATAAATGTACTTGAATCTTGTATCTTGAATCTTTCCCTAGATTTTGTTAGTGGTCCACCCCATCACATTCCTTGGCCAATATTTTAGCTGTGTTCGATAGGTTTTCCATGGCAGACCGATTCATTCCTCTAAACAAGCTACCATCAGCACGAGAGGGTGCACAAAATCCGTATATGTGGTTTTCCACTGATATTGTTTCGAACAGAGGTCGCCCATTCACCTCCACGTTCTCCCAAGCTGTTTCCAAGTTGATTGGTGCGACCTTTCATCGGGGTCCCATACTCCGACTAATGGACAGACTATGAGAATGAACCATTCAGAGCGAACCATTGGCTGCCTCTTGTAGTGACCATTTAATCTGAGCCGCGTTCTCCCATAATTTCCTTCACCTTCCGTCATTGGGTATGACTCCGTTCAAATGTCAAATTTGAGTTTCACCCCACTCTGATCAGGAGGTCGTGGTTAATGTTCCGGCAGCAGAACAATTTGTTCAGAAGTGCAAATAAGACCTAAAACGCTCCAGAGTTTTCTGTTCCGCCCGGAAACAAGCCAGCGGCAACCGGAAGAGACGTCTGGGTCCCTCTTTCTATATGAGTCAGCGGGTCTGGCCTTCAAACTAAACATCCTCTACTCCAACTAGCATGGTGCAAAATAGCTACTCTCTTTATGGGTCCCATCAAAGTCTTCGGAAAATTAACCTGGTAACATGCAGGTTACAAATTCCTCGTTCTATGCGACTTCATCCCACCTTTCATTTATCCCCTTGGCCCAATTCCCACGCCCGACCAAGGATCGTAGACGGAGATTCCATAGACTGCTTGCTTCACGGACATTAAGGGGATATCTAACATAGTTGAGACTGGAAGGTTTACGGCCAGGAGGAACAATGTTGTGTTCATTCCAGGGATATTGTGGATCGTGGCGTTATTTCGGAATACCATCGTGTTCAACCAGCTAGTCCTGGAGGGAAGGAATTTTGTCAGACGATGTGCACTTCTATGGAGTATTCAGCCGGCTCTGCTTTTTTGCTGCTTTTTGTATCCCCTTCGTTTTATTAACTATCACTAAAATGCATTGTAACACTTCGGAGTTTTATGTGTTAGAGTTGGCTCTTCTCTAGTTTATATTAAAGTTGAATTGTCATCGGGTACTTCCCATTAATCCTCCTCGAGACCTTGCAGGTATCCAATTTAGTATCCTTGGACGAGTGTTTCTTATCAGAATGATAACTTGTAAGCTTTTCAGAAGTCGGGGATTTTAATTAGCTGGGCCGGATTCCTTGGTGACCTGGAGCGTATTTAAGGGAGCCGTGCTAACCTGCCCGGGCTCGGGAATCCTCATCTTTGTCCAGTGAAGTTAAAGCCGAGTTATTCCCAGTTATCCCGGACCTTGTATGTTCTACTGTTTGGTTTCGTCTCTCTTGTTATCAAAATGCTTAGTTTTGTTTAACCCTTCCGTGTCTCCGTGTGATCCTGCAATTGAGTCCGAAGATTCAGCGTGACACAGAGGAGAAGGTGAGAAAGTAAGAAAGACCATAGAATAGAAAGAGAGGGATCGAACGAAGAACGGCATAAAGCTGGTCAGAGGGGAGTGGAAGTGAAATGGAATCTGTTTTAGCAGCTTCTTACCTTGTGTCCTCATGGACCGGGTATTCCAAATACCAACTCCACCGCTCTTTCCATGCCTCTTTTGGGACTCCATCCTCTATCCTACGTCCACCTCTTCAACTTTATATCCGGTGTCTCCTCCCGTCTTTCGTCCCTCAGTTTTCCTTCTATCTCCTTCCGTCTCCATCATGCTCCGACTTCCGGTTCCGGCTGTTACCCGGTGGAGCACTTCCGCTGGACTGGGCGCTGTTCACGGGAGAGCTCGAACAATTAAAATATCTCACAAATCGCCCTAGGCCACGGCATTAAGACATACGGAATGGCAGAACTAACTCCAGGGTGTTTACTGTGGGATACGACAGCGTACTGAGAAGCACACTATTTCTGAAGAGTAGTGTAACCTGCGCCGAATAAAAAAGTCAGTCAAAACCCAATGAATGCCCGTCTAGAATTTGCTGTAATGCACAAGGTACATTTTTTATAACCTCATCCGATGACAACTGATTCGCAAATCATTCGTGTGTACATTGCACCCTGGAAATCAACTCCCGGATACCTGTTATTCCACAAGTAAATTTCCTGAACACTTCAATTCAACCCAGGTCTCTAATTCCCTCCCAATTATCCTCAGATGCCATAGGCATTGTGATTCTGGCGATATGCATCCTCCCTATGCTAATGCTGGAGATGTCCTGAGTGTGACCGCAGGCGCCATCAGTCATTTGTAAACCACACAGTCCGATGTTGCTAGCGACTTTAACCAGGTGCCCGACCTGCTGAGTTCCTCCAGCGTGTTCTGAGTGCTGCTTTGACCCCAGCATCTGCAGATTATTTTGTGCTTACCAAGTTAAGGGCTTTCCTGTTTAAATTCTGTCAGCTTGTTGAAATTGCCACGAGAGGTGAGAACACATCAGCACTGACTTACACCAACAACCCTGGTGCCAGAAAAATCTGCCATCCGGCTTTACGTCGGATTTTCTGACTACGTGTCTGTCATACTAATTCCTGCCTACCGACTGCGGATTAAACGAGTTAAACCAGTTCAAAGGGAAATCGAGACCCTACGCGAAGGAGCAACCTCGGCATTGTTGTAGTCTTGAATACAAGGGCTGCGACGTGTTCTGGGAAGCAACTATCTATGAGCATCACACTAACATCAATCGATGTGTTAGATCTGTGACTGTATACGCAGGGCCGTGCATTGAGGACATCACGGTTATTAAGCACAAATATTTGAGGGCGAAACGGAAGCCATGGCTGACAGCAGAAGTCGGGCACAGCTGAGAAATTCCTACTACAACGGGTCCTTCCCACTTTTCCTGTCGCTGAACACAGTCCACTGATATTCCCGTAGTCTCCGCACTCCATTCCGTCCAGGATGCTGTTTATCGCCTTCAGCTCGGACTTCAATACGATCTTCCCTCGGATGCTCGTATGTAATCTGTCAATGTTGTGGCTCGACACATCTCTGAGCAACTGGATCCTTGACTTCTTGACATGAGAGCCACAGTCAGTCCGTGTAGGCAGATACATCTCCAGCACCATTACGCTGAGTACCGGCTCCCCCAGGACTGCGCGCTCAGCTCGCTGATGTTCACGTTGCTGGCGCATAACTGCATTGCAAGATCGAGTTCTATCCGAATCACCTAGCTCGCCATACTTGGCCACATCAACTACGACAACGACACGGCGTACAGGGAGGAGGGAGAGCGGCTGATGGACAGGAAGACTTGAGTCTCAAGGTGGACGTCCAAGGAGGTGATTCTGGCCTTTAAGAAAATGCAGGCTGACGGCGTCGCACTGCACATACACGACTCGGCCGTGGAGAGAGTTCGGAGTACCGGGTTTCTGGGTGAACACGTACGGACGATCTCACCTGGTTCCTCAACACCACGTCTGTGGTCACGAAAGCGCAGTAACGCCATTTCCCTCGGGGGTCTGAGACTACTGAGGCTCACCTTCCCCCATTCTTACCAATGTTCGTACGAGCACCATAACGTGTCTCTATACCAGCTGCATCACCATCTGGTACAGGCATTGCAAAACATCTGACCGCAAGTCAGTACCAAGGATTGCCAAGAGATCTGAGAGGAGAGCTGCGTATGCAAGGCCTGTAAATGATCCCTGTCGTCCGTCCTTTAAACTCGCACCACCAGGCAGGAGGTAACGCAGCATCAGTCCAAGGACTGTTACAATAGATCATCACGCATGAAGCACCAGTAGCGCATACTATATTGTTTTTTTTTTGTAACTTGTGTTGCAAATGCACCTTACTATTTGTTAATTCTCTAGTGGTAACTTGATGTGTAATATGTGTGAATTACGTGCACTGTGCTGTGCGCTTTGGTCAGGAGGAAAGTTGTTTCTTTCGGTGGTATACATATCTACCGCTGAATGACAATAAACTGAACTTGAATGTAAACTTTTCACATGTATAAACCTTTATATTGTGTCGAAAATTCACCCTTCAATTCACTGCATGGTAGCTGTTATTGTATAAATAAGTCATGCAAATCGCACGATCGGAGGTCAGCCTGTAACTCAATCCCTAGTTCCTGTTAATTTATGTTGTCATCTTTCGAACATATCTGTTGGATTCCGGACGACAGTTCAACTTCGGCTATCTGATATTCTGCATATTATCCATTCACCACAGCCCGTGGGCCGCCCCGATCAGATTCCAGACGATAACCTGTTATTCTTTCTGTAAGCTAGCCCACGATGAAACTATTCACGGGTAGTTCGTTCTCATGGCATCTGTGAATCGATACATGGTCTCCCCTGTCCGAACTCCACGGTGAAACTCATTCCCAATGATCTGACATTTCTGAGTCTGATATTCTAGGGATACATCCTGCTTGATCCCCGAGAACAGATTTCTTTTTAAAGCGCAGACATGGATGTCTGTTATTCTATATATAATGCCCGTTCACAGTTTAATCCTCAACGGGTCTCCGCCTTACCCGTAGCCATATCCCTGTGCCAACTTGTACAGGATGAGTGTCCGGGTCATCAGGAATATCGTGAGCATGATGTGCAGGAGGTTCAGGAGCAGGGAAATGGATGTCAAAAGGAAAGCAGCATTCAGAATAATGTGATCCAGATCTGTTTGCCGTCAGTAAATAGTGGTGGTCCGCTGGGGTCGGGATTGAAATCAACGATTTGGATGGAAGAATGGATAGCTTGGTGACCAACTTTGCAGTTGATATGAAGGTAGGTTAGAGCAAAGCAGGTGTCTGCAGAAGGACTTGGAGGGATTTGGAGAACAGGCGATGAAGTAGCAGATGAAATACAGGTAGATGTCTGAGGGGAGATTTGCAGAGGTATGCCAAATGACAAACATAAAAAAAATTAGTCCTGACGAAGGGTCTCGGCCCGGAACGTTGACTGTACTTCTTCCTATAGATGCTTCCTGGCCTGCTGCGATCCACCAGCATTTTGCGCATACCAAATAACAAGGCGAATGGAGAGTGTAAATGCAAGCAGGCTTTCTCCACTGATGTTGGGCGAGAATACAGCGAGAGATTAGAGGTGAAGGGTGAAATGTGAAATGTTTAAGGGAAACATGAGGGGAAACATCCTCACCCAGAGGGTCGTCAGAGTGTAGACAGTGCTGCCAACGCAAACGTTAATTGAGATTTCGGTTTCAATCTTTAAGAGATGATTGGATATGTACACGGATGAGATGGAGATGGATGCCCACGGTCCAGGTGCAGGTCGATAGCAGTAGGCAGTTTAAATAATTCCTCACGGAACTGGCGGACTGGAGACCCTGTTTCTGTGCAGTGGTTCACTGTGGTTGTCTGACTGTATGCCTGTGTTAGAACCTTAGTGTCTCACAGCACCGGCCAGTCTAGAGGGTCGTTGATACTGTTCGAAGCCTCCGTCCTTGCACACACTGAAGCTTGAAGACTGAGTGAAATGGATGGTTACAGAATGAGAAGATGGAAGTGGAGGTGTGAGATGATAAAGGGAGTATCACACTACAGGAATATACCTTCACTCCTTCAGTAAGGAGGTAAAGACGGTAGTTCCGGGCTGGAGGTGGCTGTGACAGTGGTCCCTGTTCAGTGAACAAATCTGTTGTTTCATCCGTGGTAATGGGGATCATTAACTCCGATACTATACAACAAAGGGGTCATTTAATCCGAATCCTATCCTCAGTCAGAGACTGGAGGTGAGAAACCATGGCAATCTTTAGAGGATTGGCGTTGTGAAGACATCGTATTTTAATTGTATTGAATATTAACTAGTGGACGATATATAACTTTCTGCGTCTCTTTGTCTTGGAATCGAAAGGCTTTATTAAATGTTGCATGATTGCAATTACAGATGCTTATTAACTATTGAACAAGTAAGAGCATGTCATTTTCTGCGATATTTTGAAAATATGGATGCATTGCGTATTTAAAATATAGCGCGAGGTTTAGACATAAGTGAGTTCAATTGAAAGAGAGAGAGAGAGGTTACGGCCATGAATATCTTTATGTGAGAAGAGTGTTACTTTAGTTTGTGTTGGGGGCGGAATGATTAAATTAATTTTCCTTTTCACCATACACGTGACAAAAAATTGTGTCACTTTCTGAGAAGTGATTTCCAGGAACTGATGCGAAATTCGCGGGCTGCATATCTTTCCGAAATTCTCTGAAGTTTAAGTGTATGTGAGCCTCAGCTCTCCACATCTCACTCTCCTAAACTCTTTAGAAGACGTGCTGAGGCCTGTTGCTTTGGAAGTTGTTTATTCTGTATTCTCCAATTGCCTGCGATGGTTTGGAAGGGCGACAAGTTTGAGCCCGGATGTTGGCTTTGCCCTCGCGGCGTTTTTAGTTTGTATTGTTCTGTATGTTTCATTTATTATTGATTTCACAGGGAGACACGTATTTCACACCGCCCATGTGGATTGAGAGTTAGCTGGATCGAAGTATGACCGTATCTACACCCGATACGATAAAACCGCGATTCAGAGGTCAATTGGCATTACGATAAATTGGTGTGTACTAGAATTGGCATTTTGGAAGGCTAGTTATTTTAATGAGCAGCAGAAGCTGCTGCTGAACACTTTGAAATGCTGGTTTTAAGTTGTAGGGCTCCATGGAAAAGATGCTTTGAAGTCATTGCAGCATCCGCCCTATAACATGTAAGTGGGAGGTCAGTTTAGATAACGTGGCAGTGCAGTCAATAGCTCAGCGATCTGCTTACATCGTCAGCCCTAATTCCGTAAACTATCCAGCTGCTGCTGGGTGGTCAGATTAAATCAGTTATTTCCCTCAGTCCTATTTCTCGGAGCACTGTAACTGCAGAGTTCCAGTAAAGTGTACCGAAATTTCAGTACCGAGTGTACCGAGTTCCAGTAAAGTGTACCGAAATTTCTACTCTCCTTGCGGCACACGGCTGCCCGCTGTCTTCCAGCCAGAGTTCACACTAATCATCTACCTTCTGTGAGTCAACCAGCCAGGTTTCCCTGGATCCCATGCCTCCTGAGTTTCTGAACGAGTCCACTAGGGGAACAGGTCAAATGCCTGACCAAAATTAATACACTCACATCCACTGTTCAGATTCTTCTGTTTGTTTTATTTTCACTTTTTCAAATAATCCAGTCCGACTCATAAAGGGCAATTTGCCCCTCAAAAGCCATGTTGTCTGTCCGTAATCAGACTACATTTCTGCAAATGCTCGTAAATTCTCTCTTCAGTAATCCGCTCCAAAAGTTTACCCACTACTGATGTAAGACTCGCTGGTCTATAATTCCAAGGAGTATCCCTATTATCTTTCGTCAACAAAGGAATAACATCCCCCCCCCCCAAGTCTTCTAGTTCTCCTTCCGTGGCCAGAGAAGATACAAATATTCCGTCCCAAAGCTAAACAACATCTTTGCTCGCTTTCTCAAATTACCTGGACTATATCCCTCCGGCACCGGGGAATCAACTATCATAATGTATTCCAAGTTCCCAGCGCAGTATCTTTCTGAGCTTCGGCATGTTTGGCGTATCTGTCTTTTGACGCTGTGTTCACATTCATCAATGTGTTCAGTAAGGAGCTTCACTGCCTCCTTGGACTCCAGACGCAAGTCTTCCTCCTTTCCGTCTGATCTGCCCACTCTCTCCAGTCTCCTCCTGTTCTTCACAGTGCAACTCGCCAAGGACTTCTCGAGTCCCGTTCTAACTCTTCTAAGTCCATTGTTATTCTTTTCCTCTCTACATTGTGACTCGCCATGACCCGACCTGATCCTTTTTTCCAAAACGTAAGTATCTTTCTTTCTTCCTCTTGATGAGGTGTTCCAAATTTCTTGTCTTCCAGAGTTACTTTACGCTATTATTCTTCCCCTGCGTCAATGAGACAAGCCTCTTCGGAACCCCAACCAGTCTCCACTTATTTGTTGCTCATTTCCCTGAGTGCATCATTTCCCAGTGTACGTTCCCAAGTTCCTGCCAGGTCGCACCATAATCGCAGACCCCCAATTCAATACATCCCGTGCAAGGTAAATGTCGGGAAGTTCTGCCCTATCGCTCTGAAATGCTGACCCACGGAAAGATCTGTCACCTGACCCGTTTCCTTTTCTAATATTAGATCCGGTTTGGACTGTTCGCTAGTCTGTTTTTCTTTTTATAGTGACGTGAATCCTTCCTGCACACAATTGCCGAATTCTGTCATACCTAAAACCTTTTACTCTGGGCAGGTGCCAAAGAATATTACGGAAGTTTCAGTTACCCGTGCCAATAACATGACACATGTCCAAATTCCGCTTCCCGATCGGTTCCTCACTGTTCCCGTTGCGTTTCCTTTTGTTAGCCTGTTGGACGGCTGTACAGGATACTCCAAATGGGGTGATCGCGCCCTTCATGTTTCTGTGTTCGTCGCACAGTCTACTAACGCTCCCTTTCTGCAGCTGCGATAGCTACCCCGGTTTGCCATCGCACTCCTTTTGCGCTCTTTTAGAAACATAGAAAACCTACAGCACAATACAGTCTCCTCGGCCCACAAAGTTGTGCCGAACATGTCCCTACCTTAAAAATTACTAGGGTTACCCATAGCTCCCTGTTTTTCTAAGCTGCCTGTACCTATCCAAAAGTCTCTTTACAGACCCATCGTATCAGCCTCCACCACCGCTGCTGGCAGACCATTTCACGCACTCACCACTCTCGGCGTAAAAAAATCCCTACCTCCTCTGTACCTACTCCCAAGCACCTTAATCCTGTGCCCTCTAGCGGCAGAGATTTTTGCTCTGTGAAAAAGCCCCTGACTATCCAAACGATCAATGCCTCTCATCATCTTATACACCTCTGTCAGGTCACCTCTCATCCTCCGTCACTCCAAGGAGAAAAGGACGAGTTCAATCAACCCTTTTTCAAATGGCATGCTCCCTAATCCAGACAACATCCTTGTAAATCTCCTCTGCACCCTTTCTATGATTTCCTCATCCTTCCTGTAGTGATGCGACCAGAACTGAGCACAGTACTCCAAGTGTGGTCTGACCAGGGACCTACGTAGCTGCAACATTATCCCTCGGCTCCTAAATTCAATTCCACGATTGATGAAGGCCAATACACCGTATACCTTCTTAACCACAGAGTCAACCTGCGCAGCTGCTTTGAGCGTCCTATGGACTCGGACTCCAAGATTCCTCTGATCCTCCACACTGCCAAGCGTCTTAAAATTAATACTATATTCTGCCATCATATTTTACCTACGAAATAGCCGGCCGTGTCCATTTTGAAACATCTAAAACCGAGAACGTCCTGAAGCCATTCCTGCCTTTGTGACAGTTGAGTGTCTGTGTCTATTTCAACCATTGTAACAATCACGCCAGCAGCATTGAACAATTGCATTGCAGCATACTTGTTTGAAGTTAGCGGTCTTCCGCCATTTCTGCAATTTGCTGATGTCCAGGCATATGATTGTTTAAATGTATGACATGCTTGCCAACCCTGTTCATTGTGAAACGGCTTTATTTGAAAGCTCCGCTGAATTGCCATTGGAGGCGGGTGTTATCTACACAGATGGCCATTTAATGTAAACACATACACCATTCCATTCCTCAGCTCTTCTCTGAATTTCCTCTGTGTCAGTGTATAGATACAAGTATTGGTGCACACGCTGAGCAATAGCAACATTAACCCAAATTGCTGTAGGATGTATACCGGGGAACTCAAATATCTGTCCTGGTAAAAATAGTTTTGCAGTTGCCATTTCAGGGAATGGGCTACATAGGGCATCCAAAATAATATGAAATTAGCTGATATAGAAAACAACAAAATCATCGATTTTCTGCGTTTTTCCACCTCGGCATCTTTCTGATTGTCGCTGCTGTGCCGAAGCCTTCTGCGGACTCGATTTGCCACAACGATATGTCTTACGGTTAACCCGTTAAACACCAGCATTAAGCCGATTGGTAGCAACGGTTTTAAAATACTGTCTAGTAATTCGTATCCTCTCCACACGGGTGAAGTAACGTATTCATATGAGCCGGTGCACCGCCACGGCGTGTTGTCAATGATGACGTAAGGTTCAACGACAAAGTAAGCCGGGGCACATCTCCCGCAGCTCACTATAACCACGGTCACGATAGCCACCGTTGCTGTTCTCTCGGTGCAGTATCGGTCCCGCAGCTTTCGGCAACATATTGCGATGAAGCGATCGAAGGTAAAACTGACCGTGAACCAAACAGAACAGTCCGTCATTATGAGCCGAAATACAAGTGTCAGAGCGCATACAGGAGTGATGAGCAGGGATCTGGAATAAATGTAGATATTGTTGGTCTGTTCCACTAAAGCAACAACGATAACCACCATCAGATCCGCTGTTGCCATTCCAACCAGGTAACGGGTGATGCATTTGGAGAGTCCGCATTTTCCCCGAGAAAGGATCACAATCGCTGTTAAGTTAACTGCAAGAAATTTGGAAACAAAATAGAAATATGGTCAGTTCCCTGAATGCCCCCATTCTACCGATGCTACGCAGGATATGGTCTGTTTGGAAGTAGAAAGCGGGAATCCAGTGTGTACGGGCTCGATCGCTACACGCCGGCTGGAGGACAATGACGGATGTGAGTGTCGGTGGATTGGCGACCTTCCTAAAGTTTACAGCGAGGCATCCGAGTTCCGCGACTCACGTACCGGTGAGCAGTCGATCGCTCCTGTAAACAACACCATTTCCATTATTAGAGGTGAAATAGCTGAAGGGATTGTTTGGAGCGGTGTCAAAGTGGAGTCAAGGAGATATGAAGCACGACTTCTCATTTACTGACTTACAGAAGAACAGACCTACGTGTCGAACATCGACTGGACCGTCATTTAAAAAAGCTGCCATGTTGTTATAAGGTCGAAATGTCTGCACCGACAGAGACTCGGACCTAGAAAACCAGAGACCAGCATCACTTCAGAAAGCCTAGCGAGGTGAAATTGTGAAATTGTGAAACAGTGACAATATCGACACCGACTTAATTGACAAAGGAAGAAAACACTGCGATCGAAGTATGGAAAATGAAAATAAAACAATCAAATGGCTGAATCCTCCATTCGGGAAGCACGTTTCAGCCGACGGTCGCATCCGTGCTCAGTAACAGTGCGGATCCCGCAGCAGAGTAACAGCAAGACGACGGCACCGTACATAAAGTAACCAGCTCCGGCATCTTACCGGGGACACCAACCGCTACAAGTGTGGGATAGAAAATGGCCGCGATGTGGTAAATCGCCGGATATCCCATATTCCGTCAGAAGCAGCGTTCAGTTGTACGGAGCGTTTCAGCTGTTCAGATGGACTGGGGATCGGTTTAGCAGACTTTTATTGAGGTGAGAGCAATTCCACTGAGGCAATTAGCGTGGCTATCACGTCAGGGACATTAGCGACAACCAACTGCACAAACACTTACGTTAAAGTATTTTTACTCACTGTCCCCGTGTCATGAATTTGATTCTTTAAGGGATATTGCAAACTCTTTACTTCAAAACAAAATATGACGCAGGTTTACAAAGTTACTTTCCATGAGACCTGGCTTCAGCTATTTACATGGGGTATTTTTACATCTGTGTTGCTTTTAAGGTAGGCATTTATCATGAAGTCATTTATTTTGTAACATTTGACAAAGCACATTCGCTTCTGAAATTGAGGGAAGGTGTTTGTTCTGGCAGGTGAAATGGAGAACGCACCTTTATTACAGGGAAACATTCGCTCATTCTTTTCTTTCGCTCGTTCCAGTCATTTCTGCGGTTTGAATGATGGAAATCACAGTGACAGCTGATATGTGTTACAATAAAATACACTGCACTTATACTCCTCCAAACAATTTAAAAGATCCGCAGCGATATTCCAGAGACCTGCGATCAAAAAGGGAGCGTGTCTTCGGGAAGTTAGCGAGGGCTGTGGACAGTTTGAAGAGCAATGTTTTCCAGCGCACACATGGGCCGTTCGGCAGGAACCTGATCTCTGCCAGTCAATGACTTGACCCTGCCACACCCGTGATGTGCGATGCAGTCTATTTAACTTTAAAGATATTCTCAAACCTGCCACAATTCTACTACTGTTTCTCTATCCATTCTCTGTTTGAACAAATATAGCAAGTAAAATCTCTGAACAATCCGCAGGTTCCGAGGCTGTTCTACTATTTACCATTAAGTTTTCTTTTTTTTTTCCTGATTTACTGTTAGGTATATTACCTTTCGAGCGTCACTATAAGTATGTGCAGAACAGCGGATGTGGTCGAGCTCACTTGTCAATCACCCTTCCTTCTGCTCTTGCAGTGCACCGCTCCGTGCCTATTGTACCGAATGCGTACCGA